>NC_039283.1:22553582-22743582 GCF_003368295.1 Carassius auratus
ATATACAATTTCTACAGTATAAAAACCATTACGCCTATGGGATGTCCCCACTTTTTACAAAAACAAACGTGTGTGTGTATGTGTGTGTATTGTATTATTTTTTTTTATTCTAAATATAAATTCTTTATTTCAGCATTTTTTAATAAGATTTTAAGACTTGTGTTCATAGTTTTGTTTTTACCATTTTTACCATGTTTTTAATTTTTTAGGTTTTAAGGCATACAAAGATTGATAAAATTGGTTTCTATTATAAATACATTGAAAATGCATTTATTTCAAATGTTTTTTTTTTAATATTTTGTATGAGTGATATCTTCATTTCTTCATTTTCATTTCTCAAATTTCTTACCACCTTAACCAGTCTAGACAATCTGCTAAATATAAAGCCAGAATTTGTGTGCAGTATTCAGAGGATTCCATTTCCCAGGCTAAGTAAACAGAGGTGGCATAGAAACCGCAGGATACTCAGGCTTTGTTCAGAGAGCTAAACAAACAGAGATTGAAGATGTCATCAGAAGAGTGTGGAAAAGTCAAAGCCACCTTATCCAGAGAAATAAAACCATGATGTGTCTCATTTCTGGTCCGAAACAGTTCTAGCAGGGATCAGTTTGTGAATCGAAATCGAAATACTTTAGTGTGTGAATGGGGCTAGATTTTAGTTTGAAGTGAATGTGAATAATCCCTGGCAAACCTCTAACCCTCAAATTCAGGAAACCTCAAATCATGAGGCTTGTTGAGAATGAAAATACTGCCACTTTTCTTTAGAAATCTAAAATTCTAGTTTCTGATCTTTTCAAAGGCAGGCTTTAATGGATCAGTGAAGGTAGTTCATTTCAGTTTTAACAGTTCCAGATTCTTTTGAATATTATCGACAGCTGTGTTTCACAGGTGTGTATTGGCTACATTGCATCTCTCAGCATACAGGTGAGGTGTTTTGAGCACAGGATTGTGTTTGTTGATGTGGAAATGTGTGAAGTGGGACACATGGCAGGATGCTGAAAGATCAATGTCTGCAGGATGTTCTGAATATTTGACGTTAAACCTCAGATCACAGTGGTGGGAACGTTTTCCACTGAAACTTGTTTTTGGAAGTTTTGGCATATGTCTGAAGTCTTTGTGAAGGTAAAGGAAGACTGTGTCAGTGGACACATAAACAGGATTTAATCATATAGATTTAATCATATTCAATACCATTCGTCCCTTACATGGCTCTTCTTCCCAAATCAGTGTTTTGTTTGAGTGTGTGTGTATGTTAGGTTTATGTCTGAAGGCAGGAAAGCACAATGCATGTTTGATGTATGTGTTAGTGTGTGTGGTTTTAGGGGATGATGGAGGTCCTGTTCTCATCTTCCCTGGAGCTTAGGCTTATCTTTCAGTGTAGAGGCGTCTGGAGCGTTCTCTGAACTTGAGGCCAGCTGGCATGGCCATCGTGCTGCCCAGAGAGATCTGCAGAAACTGGTGGAGACAGTGAAGAAACATACACACACACACACACAGACACGTTATGGCCTAAAAGGCTCTTTCAGATTCTGTGCTGTTTCTGCCCACTTGGATCGTGGAGGGAAAAAGAAAGGAAGAAAAATAGAGAGTTCGAGGTCAAATGTCCTCTGGCTATGATGTGGCTTCTGTCTCACCCAATCAGATTTCTAGAATCAAATTGTGTGCTGTTGTGACAATGCAAACATGAGAGAATTACCACAAGCACTAAACACATACACACATGCAGGTCCACACATCTTAATTTTTATACAATGGAGAGAACTTTCCGTTGATTTGGTTATTTATATATTGAGAATATATTTTGTATATTTACGTTACAGCCTACTGTATATTCTTTACTTTAAAAATAGTTTACATGTCGAATTTAAAAAAATATGTATTTTTTAAGTTTATTATACTCACCAAGACTGCATTTATTTGACCAAATATACAGTAAAAATAGAAATATTGACTTTTTTTGCTATTTAAAATCATGTTTTCAATTTTAATATATTTAAAAATAGAAATCATTCAGAAACCAGTCTATTATTATTATTTCTTATTATTATCAATGTTGAAAAGCAGTTGTACTCAGTGTTCCCTCAACGATGCACACGTGTGCGGCCACACACTTCATACGTTGCAACTGCGCAGAAGAATAATATGCTGCACACACCATAAAATCAAAATTATGTCATTAATAATTCACCCTCATGTCGTTCCAAACCCCTGAAACCTCCGTTTATCTTCGGAACACAGTTTAAGATATTTTAGATTTAGTCCGAGAGCTCTCAGTCCCTCCATTGAAACTGTGTGCATATAGTATACTGTCCGTGTCCGGAAAGGTAAGAAAAACATCATCAAAGTAGTCCATGTGACATCAGAGGGTCAGTTAGAATTTTTTTAAGTATTAAAAATACATTTTGGTACAAAAATAGCAAAAACTACGACTTTATTCATTGTCTTCCGTGTCTGTTGTGAGAGAGTTCAAAACAAAGCAGTTTGTGATATCCGGTTTGCGAACGAATCATTCAATGTAACCAGATCTTTTTGAACCAGTTCACCAAATTGCATCTCCAGTAAGCATTAATCCACAAATGACTTAAGCTGTTAACTTTTTTAATGTGGCTGACACTCTTTCTGAGTTCAAACAAACCAATATAATTCATTTACTCAAACAGTAGACTGACTGAACTGCTGTGAAGAGAGAACTGAAGATGAACACCGAGCCGAGCCAGATAATGAATGAAACATTGACTCGTTCATGAGTCAAGAACCGTTTCTGAAATAGCAGATGATGAGCGCAGAACTGTAACAAAACTGAGAGACATTTACAGTCACAGATTATATTAGATTATATTATGTATTAGATTATATTATATTAAATTTTAAATGTAATAAATTATTGACTTCAAAAAATGCAAAAAGGGAATTCATGAGCCAAAATTTGCTTATATTTTTCATATTATATTATTATATAATTACATTATAAGTGGTCCTCAAGGGGATAATAATCGATGTTTCAACACCGGTTTCCCAAAAAATGCATCTTGACCTGCTATTCGCCAGACAAACAGACTCATTCCAATGTTATTGTGTCAGAATGGTCTCTGTAGTTGCTTTGCATATTAATCTAAGATAGGAGAAAGTATTTTAACTTTAGGATTACACAGCTTTCAACCCAGTTTACTCAAAGTGATCTGGCCTGTTAAAGAGGTTTACTTGCGCTGAAACCTCAGAAGAGAAGGCGATAGTTGGAAAGAGATATACATATGTGTATTTAGATTCCATCTCCAGCAGACAGATTTAGGACACTAGTCAAACAGAAATCCCCAAAACATTCAACAGAAGCACAATGAAAAGTGAAATAAAACCTGAAACTGATCCACCTGAAGTTTCACAGTTGGACATCACAATACTGACCCATCTCGCTGACCTTCATCTTTGGCTCAAATCTACCGATTTGCAGCTGGGTTTCTGTTTTAACATCACAGAGACAAACAAATGTGAGAAGAGGTCATGAGTGTCTGATCCAATCCTCTTACACATACACTCGTGCACACATCAGTAGAGTGGCAGACGGTCGGCGCTTGCAATCCCGCTGAGGGAACATTAACTGCCATGTGAACTTTATTAGAGAGCCCTGCTTTAATTATCAAAAGCCACTCAAAGCCGTGTTTGTTATTTGTGCCCAATAAGAGAAGAAAGGGTGAAAGATCAGGGCTGTGGTCAGTTGAGTAAAATATGTGTGTGTGTGCATGTGCGGAAGTTAAAGCCAGGTGTGCTGTAGTTTGAGACGTAGTAGTGTAATGTGCTCAGTGGACCAACCCCATGAGGAAAACAGAGGGGTTCATTAAAATGAGATGCGACTGCCACTACTACCACCAGAGAGTTGGGAAAACAAACAAACCTTCTAAATCACTCTTTCTGGGTCTGTTCCAAAACCTGGAAAGATGCATACCTAGATAGCATTTTGAGGTATCATAAGTAAACTGTTCCATTTGTTATGCTGCCTTTTGAGAGACCTTGTTTGGCAGAATTCTATTTTAGATGCACTGCAATTGACACATTATGGCCCATTTTCACAGACAGGGTTTATGTTAAGACAGGATTAGACCATAGGTCATTTAGGACATTTAAGTAGTGTTTTAGAATATGCCTTAGATAAAAACATTACAAGTGTGCATCTTGAGAAAAAACAATGAATCTGACATATTTTAAGATCAGTCAAGTTTCTTTCAGTTAAAACAGCCCAGACATGCATTTTAGTCTGGGACTAGGCTTAAGCCTTGTCTAGGAAACCGGAGGTATGTGTTTAAAAAAAAAAAATAAAAATAAATCTTTCATGAACATCAAGATTTATTTTTATTTTTCATTTTTAAGCACTTTGTGATACATTGTTTTTAAAAAGTATTATTACAATATTTACTTTTATAATGTCATAAAAGTGGCATGTATTGCATGTGAGGTTGTTGATGAAATTGAATTTCTACAAATAAATAAATAATACTGTCCCAAATAACTAGAGCTGCTGTTTGGTAACAACCCTCCCACACCTTCAACCCCCTTCTAGTCACAATTAAGCAGAGACCCAAAATACCAGACCTTGTAACAGGATTAACTCTGTATGTTTAAAAGATAGAGGAAATAATTAGTCTTATTGCTGATAACAATAATCTGGTCATGTCATTATGGGCTCTGGTCCTGGTATTCGCTCAACTATTGTCTCTACTTATTTCCATCCTTCTCTCTCTCCTCAAACACTTAATGTTATGTGGATATGTGTGAATGCAGAGCAAGCATCTTTGTTGCCCTTTCCACTTTGCCACTTTCTTTTTCCTCAGATCTATAAGCACAAACAGACAATCATGGGTCTGCAATCTGCTTTAGATTAGATAAAATTTCAAGTGACTGTTAAATTGATCTTTTTAGCAAAAACTTGGCCAAGAGAGGTAAAAAAGCCATCAGTGAGAGCTGTTATTGAAATAGGCAGCGGAATGTATTTGGGACAGACAATTCCAATCTATTCTTGTCTGCTTCAGACATTGTTGCATATGGAACCAAATAATATTGAGCAGCGGAATATCTGTAAACAAACTGTCAAAGCAGCAGAAAGGCACGTAGTGAGATAATCATTTGAATATATTCTCACAAAAGAAAGCTACAGATTTCTGTTGTGGATATCCAGTTTTTGCTTTTTAGTAAGCAGAAAGGCTTTAGATGAAAACCTTGTCTAATTTGGGATGGGGTGAATTAAATTTGGAGTTGCATTAATGGTGTTTCTACAGGATGAGGGCAAATCCAATCAAATCTCTGTAATCCGGTTTGCCAGGGTGAGGCTGACACCTCCTGCTTTAAAATCTGTTGCCCATCAATGTGCCACACAGCTGGTCTGGACTCAAAGCAGATGGACTGAAAGTGTTTTTCTTGCAGGATTAAACATAGGCCTACAACATGTAGGGTAAAAAAAACCTTTCCTTTTCTGCTTTCGATAAATTCATTAAATAAAACAGATTATGTTTATTTTCAGATGCAACAGATAAGCTTTTTCCGTCCACGTCTTTTTGTCCATTTCTCAGACCCTTAAACAGCATTCCATTATACTTCTTGGTTTCTTGTTCCTCCTTTCTGCACTCCATCATTGTTCTGATCGTATGAGTCCTAGCACTGAAAGCCTCCAGCCCCGGGACGTCACTCAATCTATAGGGTGAGAAATAGGCGTGAAGCTGGAGGTTAATATCCATGACTGGGAGATGAGAGATCGGCTGTGGCTGAACAGGACAGAGAGGCTCCACTGACTGACAGGAGCAGCATAAAAGCTCCTCACCTTCCTTCAAAGGGGCGAATCCAGGCCAGGAGGGCGGTATACGTATTTTAATGCACAGTGACAGTCTTCCATGTCCACTGCTGCCCCATGACGCCCTGTGAGGCTGAACAAAAATGAGGGGATGATTGTGTCAAACCCCATTTGAAGGGACCATGGGAATCCCAAAGTTGGTTTATAGGATGAGCTAGTATCATCATGTCGAGATTTTAGACATTTAAGGTGCTTGTGGTAAAGTACTTTCAGTGTCAAGTGTAGGGCTGGACGAAATAGATTATTCAGAATAGATTTTTCGATTTATCATTTTTTTAAATGACATCAATTCGATATCGATTCTCAAAAGCCACGAATTGATCTTTTCCGGTATTCATTTCAGAACACATTTAAAGCAAGATCTGATTAACGATAATCTTATCATTACTCTTCTCCACTAGATGTCACCCTTACTTACCTTGCGTGATGTTACAACGGAAAGCCTGTCATTAATTCAGTGATTATGGCGGAGAAACTGTTGATTATAACCAAGAAAAAACCCATATGCGTGGGTTTGCAGGTTTAATGCTATAGGAATAATATATATCTGCAGAAGATTTCCGCAATCAATAAATGAATGGCGCAGCGCACTACTAAAGCGGGGACGACGCTCGCAGTGTTTTCAGCTTCTGTCGTCTCACTATGATTGTCTTCATTAGCATTTTACTGTTTTATTTGAGAAAACTACAGTCATATCAGATACACAGCAGCTGCAAGTTCCTCACGGCAAACCATCAAAATAAAAGTAACGTTATAGTTTAACATTAAGAAACGTCAGAATATATTACTATTTAGCAGTCTTAAGACTTAATGCTACCACTGCTACAGTAATACATATTAATAAATCTTTATTTTTAAAGGAATAGTCACATTTGTTTTTCTTTTTTAATTTTAACAGTAAACCTCTGTTGTGCAGCACTTTATTTGCCAAAAAATAAAAGGGTTTAATTTTCATTTGATTAGGATAAATTAAATTAATATTTTATGCCTTCATCTGATTACCAGAAAAAAATAAGAAGAACATTTTATAGGGCCCTATTATTGCTCAAAAAAGGACCCTATACAAAAAACTATAGGTTTAAAATACAAGCCTGTGGTTCTTAATTTTTTTTATTAATTCACCATTTGTAAACCGATGTTTGCTGTTCATTTTTTTTTAAATATCAGTAGGATTTGTATTACTGTATTCACTGAATGTAACAAAACTATAAATCTAGAATCAAATTTAATTGAGAGCTTGAGAATCTAAATCAAATCGAAATGGGACATCTGAATCAATATCAGTGTTGGGTATAGTTACTTTGGAAAGTAGTTAGTTAGGTTACAACGTTACCATCAATTAAAAGTAATCAGTTATGATACAGCGTTACCTATTTATAAAAGTAACGCGTTAGAGTACTCATGCATTACCAAAAATTAAAAGCCGTTTTCAGCGGCTCACACATGACAGACACAGCCCCCGGCCCCTTTAAATGCACCTATAAGTCGTGACTCCCGACAAAGAATAACGTCAGTCATCCGACTAAATTAACACTGCAGGATAACAATAACAGGAAAGACAGTCAGCAATGGGCTATTCCACATGGCGTTTTATTTATTTATTATCAAAGAACATATTATTAATCAAAATTTGCACCTACCCAGCCCGGGTAGCCTGGGCTACTGTATATTATGAGCACCACAAGAAAACTCCTGATTTTTCTTTAACTTTAAATAATGCAGTTATCAAAGTACAAGTATGCTTACTGGTAAACACAACCTTAAACAGGCTTGCAGATTTAAATCCATTTAGAAATGATGAACAATCAGCCAGCCAACGATCTAACAGAAATTAACAGCTGCCTGTCAAACAAAAATGATAACAAACCGAATTAAATCCTTCACCGCCACACAGGCAAATGACAAATCGCTTAATAGCCGAACTAATTATTATTAAAGTGTCACTCACAGTCACAAGCCTAAATTCGCTTTAACACAGTCCTCTTACATTTACTCTTCAAAGTAGTGATTAAAACGTAGCGTTAAATTTGAGGTAGAATTTTTGGCGGTCGACAGAAGCTTTTCACCAACGCAGTGTGCATTTTACCATTATGTTCTTTTCTTTTTCATTGACAAATTGAAAATAATGTGCGTACTTCCATAAACCAAACGCTGTCCTCTCTGCCATCTTGCCGGGAGTTCGAAAAAAAAAACCCCCCACACACACACACAGGGTCAGGCGCAGGGCACAGACGCATCACAGCCATTGACTTACGATCACAGAGTTTCGGCTCCGCTGATACTGTACATCCGCAGGTGGCACAGTAGACCTAGGCATACTGTCTGAAAAAAAGCAGGCTGCAGTCGGGATTTTCCTTTCCTTAAAATAACGGATTACTTTTTTTAAAAAATAACGAAGTTACTGATTACTTACGCACGAAACTAACGCGTTAAGTTACACATTTCAGGAAAAAAGTAATTAGAGTACTCTAACGCGTTACTTTGTAACGCGTTACCCACAACACTGATCAATATCCAGCCCTAGTCAAGTGTGGTATAGAATATGGCAGAGAGATTACTTGTTCCTACCATGGTTGGGGAAAATTTTATTTTTGAAGAATCAGTTAACCTTTCAATTTATGAGTGTGAAGCACAGAATCCTGAAATGAATCTGTTTGTCTGTCTGTTGGTCTACCCATTTATTAACTGATCAGCTACCGATCGCTATTGGACGATAATTGCTTTGGGAAGTGTGAATGGCAGCCTTTTTAAAGGCAGATTTTATAAACTGATCTCAAGATCTCTGGTCTTACTTGCACAAACTTCTCAACTTAGTTATTGTTGAAGGTTGCAGGATCAGCTTTGAAGTGACCAGCCAATAGTTGCATGAAAGTGTCCAAAACTTTTGCTGATAATAAGATGGTCAAAAAGGTTGAAGCAAGTTACCAGCTAAACCAGCTTCTTTTTTTCAGGAGGCTCTTATGCAGGGTAGCGGAGCATGCTGTTATCATTGAGTAGTAAGCTGTATCTTCTCTCCAGCTCTATCACCTCCCTCCTCCAGGGTCTTTACCTGTATGTAACCACAGAGTCAGTTAGGGAATATGCTGATGGTGTTTAGAGTCAGCCCCACTTAGCTTTGCTTCAGTACCTCCGTATCGATAACGAGAACACGAAAAAAGATTTTACCCTCAGTTTAATTTAAATAATTAAAGATCTTGTTTCTACTTTGTAGCTGTGTCTGGCAGATCAATTCTCACTGAATTGTTTCTGGGTGCTGACTAATTGTTTCACGCGGCAATGGCCAGATCAGAGGGCCTCTGCCTTAATTGGTAGAACACAGTATGAGACAGATTAGAGGAATTAAGCATTAGAGGAAACAAAAGCCATTTATTGTCATCAGATAGGCCAGCACGATTAAGGTGAGCTTGCCAAATGGAAAAGAAACAAGTTTTAACCTGCTAAACCTGCCTTTCATGTCGGTGATATAAATAATTAAATAAATAATTTAGTGGAAGTGTATATACTGTATATTTAAAGAAAGTACAATGTTTTGGACAAACTTTGAAAGTTAGCTCTAGTTTGACAGTGGGAGTTTGCCGTGGAGTTTGAGTGGTCATGTTTCCTGCGACTGGAAAGATGGTAATCTCTCTCTATTTAAAATGTCTGAAGCGCTATTGATCCCTCCGGCAATCATGCTAGAGAAACACTTGGTGTATTCATTATTGAATACTCCAACCTCTGTAAAAGTAGGATGAGTCTGTTTAATGAAAGGAAACAAAGGCAGACAGGTGCAGAGCACACTTGCCAATCACCGTACTGTGTGATGAATAAGCAGAGAAAGGAATAGACAGAGTTGAGGAAAATTAGCTCTTCAGAGTTGGTCTGTGGGGTGAAGTGGCTGATGCAAGCCCAGTGGCTCCTCCTGAAATCATCTTCAGGCCCAGACTTAGACCCTGGGCTGAAGTGAAAGCTTCCCCCTTAGTTTGATGCATCCCACTCCGTAAAGAAACATCCCACCTCTCCTTCCTCCCTCCCTCCCTCCCCCCCGCCCCAGCACATGGTCTCTACTCATTGGTGAATCACTCGCACTTCCTGCTGGTCTTTGCTATTATTCAAAGCTTGTTGTGCTGCCAGTGCTCCCGAAGGCAAACGCACATCAATCCTGACTAATCCAGCTCTCTGTAGAATGAAGATAAATAACACACTGCTCTCTCTCCCCCTTTTAATACATGTTAAATGAAGTGTGCCATCTGTGAGTTTTTTCTGGCAAAAGTTATAAGGCCTAATACATTTATTCTTAAAACCTTGCTGGAGGAATATGTAGAGCAGGTGTGCAATACAGAACAGTTTAATTTGCTATGGAATTTTTTTTTTTATAAATAATTTAGCCATGAAGGAGAACCAAACATTTGTTATATCCTCTCATACTGCTATCTATTCATTTATTTATCCAAATATATTCCATTGATTGATTCACTAATTTCTCCTAATGTTATTTTAATTTTTTTAATAATTAAATTTAATTCATCTATAATATTTTTGGAGATTTATTTGTGATTCATTTGATTAAATACATAATGCAATGTGATTTACATTTTTAATCGATTGGCAGCCCTAATTTTTAAGGGATTTTCTCTGGTGAAGTTTTGCAGGGATAATTTAGAGGTTTAATCATCACGTCGCTTTTTGTTAGAACTCTATCATCCTTGATGGAGGTGTTCAATATTAATAGGACAAATGATCAACCTTAGGAGAGCATTTAATGGTCTCGTTGCAGGGACCTGGAGACCTTTTCTACAGCATTAGTCTCTGTTTCTCTCTCCCTCTCCCAGTCCCTCTTTCTCCCCCATCCTTTTCTTTCTATATCTCCTCATTGTTGCTAGAATGTTTCTGAAAGCAGTCAGCTTCTTTTGAATACATAAGCTTGGCTCAAATTGGAAATAATTCAAGACCATTTTAATCAAGTACATTAAGACATCAATATTTTAAATAATAGACCCATAATAGATCTTTGTCAGAGTAGACAGGATATTTGATTTGACATAAATGAAGACAAGGCCGTGAGATACATTTATTTACACTCAGTATTTGGTATTGTAGTGTACATGAATGAAGATCATTAGGCTGGTGAAAGATCGAAATTATGTCTTTTTACAAATCAAGACAATACATTGTGAAAAACATGTTTTGTATATTTTAATTTTGTGTGTTAAATGGACTGTACAGCAGTCCCTCAAAGAAAGAAGAAAAGAGAATGATATCGACAAATAGGTGTGAGACTGAATACTCAGGAAGAAACATTAAATCAACTCGTCTGCAAGCATATGGGCATCTCAAAATAAAGATGCTGCAGAGCAATAGCACTCCTCTACATGATTCATTGAGCTTCACACAAATGTGTGACTTCATTGTCCTCTCTAATGTCCATTCACACAGAGATATAGAAATGTACCCTGTATAGTCGGTAGCATCTTTCATGTCTTAGGGGTTGATTTTTTTATTTTTATTTTTAAAGTAATAGATTGATTTTCCCCCATTATTTTCCAGATCACTTTTCAACTGTTTGTGAAAGTTTTTATTATGCCATTTACTTTTTAAATCCACTTTAAAGTTAGATTGTAAACATTTTCAAATAAAATGGCCAAATTGTTTGTCTTGTTAAGGCTAATTTTATTTAAATTGTCATAGAAATGTACAGTTATTTACAAAAAAAAAATTATTTACAAAAGTTTACCAGAAAGATGACCGTGTCAGTTAATACCATGCTGGAGATAAGAAGTATTTCTAGTCAAGCTGTGATTTTGTTATTTCATGCTAAACGTTTGGACATATTATTTAATTGTATTTAGGAAACACAAAATGCTAGTATGAAGTTATTTACATTTTATTCAAAAAAGGTCAAAATGCCATTTACATTATTGTTTTTCCTTGACACAGCACTATTAAACACAACACATAATTTGAGATATGCTGAAAATCTTCATGAGTTTCAACAAAAATGACGTGTGAATTCTCCTGTGATGCATGTATGGCTACTTTCGGACACTATTGTTGGACAAATTAGTTTGGAAAGTGTATTTTAAGAGAAATTATTTTGTAAAAGTTCACAAAACTAAAATTGCTATTAGTTGAAGGAATATATATTACATTCAACTGAGCTTTTGTCAAGTTCTGATTATCAAAAAACAATTCTGTTGGATGGCTCATGTGGTGGAAAATATTGGTAAATTGTGGAATTTCTTGTATACTTGTATTTGAGACTCAGATGGTCATGTGTCATTTCAACACGTGACATCCATGCTGTATCCACTGTGCGTGTGCGTATGTGTGAATGTGTATGCACGTGTGAACACTGAGTCAGAGTTATGTGCGTTTGAGCTGGATGAGATAGACCACACGAAACGCCAGCAGGATCTAGTAAGATTACACACTGTAATTGGCTCATCACCCATGTTTATGTAACCAGCACACTGCAAATGACTCTAGGTGTTGGAACATTACATAGAACATAAAGGTTTAATTACAATTTACATTAGTAAGAATGTGTATTGGTGTTTTGTATCAAGTTAGGCGCTTAAAAATAAACAGACGAATGACAAAAATAATTTCCCTTGTCAGAAACTTGATTTGCAAGTTTTCGTCACCCCTTTTGATACTATTACACTCCTGAAAATTAAGGTTCTAAAAGGGGGTTTTCTCAGGAAAGCCATAGAAGAAACATCTGTGTTGCTCAATTAACCTTCCAGAGAACAGTTCTTAAAATAATCTTTTTTTTTGTGCAATGGAAAGTTTCCATGGATAAAAAAGGCAGACATGGACAGGTTTGAAAATGAGAGAGAGAGCTGACAAAAAGGCAAAGCAGCAAGTGAAGATGTGTGAATTTCAGAAGATGTTTTGCTGCTGAGACCAACACTGCTCCATCTTCCTTTTCCTCCCCTTCTCCCAACCTCCATTACCCTCCAGAGACAATTTTACACACCATCTATCATTTCAGACAAATGTGTAGCATGTGGACAACTTTCTGAAGTTTCTGGGGTTAGACAGCTTCAGTCAGAGCGTTAGAGGAAAAAAAAGAGAAGAGGAGTGAGGTAAACAACTTTATCACTGGAAATCCGATTGGAGAGCTGGTATGAGTGGTTGCTTCTTATCTAGCTGCCTCCCAGCAGTGAGATCTTTTAAACAAGTGAAGGGAGGTTCAGGCTTTCGATTAGAGCCTCACCAGAACTTGAATTTCATAAAGCTCTGCAGTTTTTGTCAGATATCTCAGAGCCAAAGTGAGAAGAATGTAAAAAGTGGGTGAGTGGTTGAGGAACAGGGTTGAGAGAAGAAATGGATGCATAGGGAGCAGAGAAGAGGTAATGGGGGCAGAGATAGAGGCTTCCTTAATCAAACTGCAGATCCCAGAGTGAGAACTCAACACCAGAATCTGACAGCCCTCCAAGTCTCCAAGTCAGACTTCATGCACTTATACGAGAATGAAACAAGGGAGAGAGAATGAAACCAACTCAGAAATCTGAGGTAGACTTTGATGACTTCTTGTTTCCCATGATTCTGTTCTCCTGCAGGAAAGGATGCCATTGTGGCTGCTCAGTGAGATTAGGCCAGATTTACTGATTCTCACAGTCATTGTTTGGCATCTCTTTGAAAGTTGTTCGCACTTTGAAATCACAACCCCTCCCCAAACTCATGGGCAGCTTTGCATTCTTTATTTTGCAGATTTTAGTAGCCATTTATGCAAACAAAAAGACAAATGTTCCGCTTTGATCGCCGAGCCATGACTTTGCTCTTCTGGGATGCAGATTGAGCCGCGTTGTGTGTGTTTAGTGAGGGGGGTTGGGTACAGTCTTATTTTAGAATTATTTATTTTCTCTTATAATGTTTATTATATTGATCTAATCATTATAATGATTTTATTCATTTTAATTTCAGTATACATTTAGAATTTGTTATCTGCAATTGTCATTTTTATTATATTTATATATATTATTTTTTAGGTTTAGTAATTTTAGCACTTCAGCTTCAATTTATTAATTTCAGTTTGCTGCCTATGGAACTTGGTTTTTGAGTTTAAGTGTTTAATCAAATAAATATATTACAAACCCGATTCCAAAAAAGTTGGGACACAGAATGCAAATGTAAAAACAGAATGCAATTCAAATTTCAATATTTTATTCAGAATACAAACATATCAAATGTTTAAATTGAGAAAATTTATAATTTTAAGGGAAAAATAAGTTGATTTTAAATTTCATGGTATCAACACATCTCAAAAATTTGGGATAAGGCCATGTTTACCACTGTGTGGCAACCCCTCTTCTTTTTATAACAGTCTGCAAACGTCTGGGGATTGAAGAGACAGGTTGCTCAAGTTTAGGAATAGGAACAGGCTTCTAGTTGCTCAACTGTCTTAGGTCTTTTTCGTCACATCTTCCTCTTTATGATGCACCAGATGTTTTTATGGGTGAAAGATCTGGACTGCAGGCTGGCCAATTTTAGTACCCAGATCCTTCTTCTACTCAGCCATGATGTTGTAATTGATGCAGTATATGGTCTGGCATTGTCATGTTGGAAAATGCAAGGTCTTCCCTTAAAGAGACGATGTCTGGATGGGAGCATATGTTGTTCTAGAACTTGGATATACCTTTCAGCATTGATGGTGCCTTTCCAGATGTGTAAGCTGGCCATGCTACGCACTCATGCAATCCCATACCATCAGAGATGCAGGCTTCTGAACTGACCGTTGATAACATCTTGGGTTGTCCTTGTTCTCTTTAGTCCGGATGACATGGCGTCCCAGTTTTCCAAAAATAACTTCAAATGTTTGATTTGTCTGACCACAGGAACAGTTTTCCAATTCCTATGGAAAGTCCATTCCTGTGCTTCTGGCTTCTTTTTTGACCTATAGAGTTTTAGTCTGCAACGGCGAATGGCATGGTGGATTGTGTTCACTGACAATGTTTTCTGGAAGTATTCCTGAGCCCATGTTGTGATTTCCATTACAGTAGTATCCTGAGGGCCCAAAGATCACGGGCATCCACTATGATTTTCCGGCCTTGACCCTTACGCAGAGACTATTCCAGATTCTTTGAATCTTTGGATGATATTATGCACTGTAGATGATGATGACTTCAAACTCTTTGCAATTTTTCTCTGAGAAACTGCTTTCTGATATTGCTCCACTATTTTTCGCTTCAGCATTGGGGGAGTTGGTGATCCTCTGCCCATCTAGACTTCTGAGAGACACTGCCACTCATACCCAATCATGTTACCCATTGACCTAATAAGTTGCAAATTGGTCCTCTAGCTCTTTCTTATATGTACATTTACCTTTTTCGACATCTTATTGCTACCTGTGCCAACTTTTTTGGAATGTGTAGCTCTCATGAAATCCAAAATGAGCCAATATTTGGCATGACATTTCAAAATGTCTCACTTTCAACATTTGATATGTTATCTATATTCTATTGTGAATAAAATATACGTTTATGAGATTTGTAAATTATTCCATACATTTTTTACTCACAATTTGTACAGTGTCCCAACTTTTTTGGAATCAGGTTTGTATTTTATTTTCATTTATTTTACCTTTGTTTTAGTTGAAAATAACAACACTGATTGGGTACGTGTTTGTTTGGGTACATAGGAAAACCCACCATTAGACGGTCAGACGGAGAAACCCCAAACCTAATTTGTGGCACAGCTGTAGGTACCTTTCATCTCTCCCAAACGCGGGCGGTTCTGCTTTCTCTTCATCTTTTAGTGTTTGAAAACATTAGCATTCATGTGCCTATGTGTGCGTCTGCTTTTTGAAGACAAGCCCAGCGGGTCTGCCAGGGTCCCATCCAGATCTGTGTGCCACTTCTTCACAGAATCACTTGAGTGGAAAATCTAGAAGTAAAGGGAAGCATTTCACCTGAATGGGACATGGGAATGTTGGCAGTGGAGCTCTGCAATTTCCCTGTGGCGATTCCGGGGGCCGGAAGAATGGCTGGAAGTTTTTCAGGATTTGCCACTATGCTCAACCAGACCAGCATGCTGACTGTTCCAGCGCTGCACTTCTCCATTCAGAAGAAAGAGTGTAGCCTAAACAGAGGTTAACGACAAATACAAGTACATTCAGCTTTGAGGAAATGAGCTTTCTTAAGAGAACACCAACCCTCCTTTGGTTTCCGAGGGCTTTAGGTCATTATCTTTATCTATAATTGCTTTTGTTAAAATGGAATGATCTATTGGCACAAATCCTGCACTTTACATGTTTTCCATCATTTTTATTCTTGTAGTGTGCTATGCATGAGTGAGGGAAGGATCCACTTTGTTTTTTCTCATCCTGTTGGAGCATCATAAATCTAACCAGACATATGATATCCTAATGAATAATGAATAGCAAATCTCTTTCTTGCTCTATTTTTGATTCTCTCTCTCTTCTGTTGTTGTCTATATAGACGCTAAGGCCTGAAATGCACATTTCAACAAAGAACAGCAATTATGCTTCTCATTTGCATGACTTAACATGCATTTGCATGTGCTTGCGCAGAAGGCTTTGTGTACAGCGTGTGTTTAACACGGCAGAACGTCGAGCCGTTAACAAGCTGGATCCTGAGACCGAGCCTAATGGACAACAGCCCTCCTGGAAGTTTAATGAATCTTTGCTCAAAAACATAGTGAGAGGTGGACAGACAGACGGAGTGACAGACAGAGACATTAGCTTGAAGACTTACATACTCTGCTAAAGCTACAGAAGCTTCATTTTACATGTGGTTGCAAAAATCTGCTGATATTGGGGATTTTTTTTTTTTAATCATCGGTCAGTTGATAATAATTTTTTTATTCAACAAATAGAAAAAATAACTTTATGATTTTACATTTTGATTATACATGTCATAACCTAAAACTCAACTTTAAAAACACTAATAATTAAGTAATACTATTAAATGTTACCTATAGCAAATTCCAAAAATCATTTGTCTTCATACAAAAATGTATAAAATTTTAGTCACCACCATTTATTGGCCATTGGCCATGAAAATGAAATGAATTACCAAGTTATTGGTATCATCCAGAATTGTAATACTGGTGTATCCCCATTTAGAAATGTGTCGGTAGCTGAGCAATAATGTCTTACATAATCCATGGGATGTTCAGGGGGTTCCTTGTTGTCCATTAAATACAAATCTGAGAAGATATATCAGTATCCATTATGTTTTTTTTTTTGTTTTTTTTTTTCCTAAATCATGAATATGATATGAGCCCTCGCATCAATTTTTCAGGGCTTTATTTTTTAATGCTGAACAAAAGCTCTCAGATATTCATAATTCAAGTGACAGTTTCCATGTTTTAGATTATTCTATTTCCACAGAGCTTATGAAATGTGGATCTGAGAAATTTGCTTGATGATGAAAACCACATTGAAAATAGTTTTTATTCAAGGACCAGTTATTGTTAATGTGAGGACTGGTGAATTATTGAAAATGTGTCTTGAGGGTGCAATGTGAAAAATGGGAAGTACGATACACTAACTTCTTGAGTCTACACTCTCTCTGTCTCCATTTCTCATATGTCTTTCTTTGAGGTGGTTAAGGGCTCAAAAACAGCTATTTATTACAGTGGTTTGGAATATTAAGCTCAACAAGAATGTATCTGTTTTTATCTTTTTTAACTGTTCCTCTGCTCACTTATCTTTGCCATTCATTGTTTAAGTGCTCCACATGGACTGAGCATTCCCTTCCATCACACCTGTCTTACATTACAAAAGAAACTAAGCTCCCTGATGAACAGATTGATTTATTTTTCTAAATAAGCTGCAGGTAGTGACTTCTGTACCCACAGGAGAATTTAAGAGCATCCGATGAGACTGTTTCACAAGCACATGAAGCTTACTGCGTGACAATTCTTATTGCTAGTGTGGAACTTTTTTATGAGATACACTGTAAATATATATCCCCTAGGAACTGTTTATTGCTCAGATGTTGCTCTTTCAGAGGTCTGGAGATCTTTTTAGATATGTTTTGTTCTTTGTTTCTTGTAAAACTATATTTCCTAGAATAAATAAATAAATACACGCATACACCACATACTGTATGTATGTGGATAAAGTTGGAACATACTTATATATCCAACTATATATATTTAGAGCTGGGTGATAATATACGAGGGGAGGTTTTCTGTATAACTTATATCACTTTACGTGAGTGCACTGCTTAAAAAATAATCAGGTGAGAAGTTCTTGTATGTTTCATTTAAGTTTCAACTTGTTCTCAGGTGATATCTGAAATATTAGAGGGAACAAATTTGACAATTATTGACATACAGTAGAATTCTAGAGCAATAAAATTATAAAGTTTTGTATAATATGGATTAATATGGATCATTTGGCTCTAAAATTATTTAATGAAATTATTTGAGTTTATATTGAGATCTCTCAGACTTATGATTGAAGACTTTTGGTAGAGTCTTCTGTTTTTTCTTTTGAAAAATATTGGTAAGTGGAAGTCTTTATTTTTATCTCATCACTGTCTAGTGATGTCTTCCCACATGGTCACTACTAAACACAGTTTGGTGTTCATTTCCATTCTAATGAAGGAGTAGAAACCACAAATGGAGCACAAGAGTTCCAAGTCATAGTTTGTAAAGTCACTTTTAGATTTATTTATTTATTTATTTAGAGGGAGAGAGAGAGCAATCTCAATGGTGTAAGGGTGTCTGCAGTTTTCCTAACATCAGTTTGAAAATGTTTCCCATGGTCCCCTCTTCAGAAAAGCCTGTCAGACTCCAGCGAGGTAATTGAGTTTCTGCAGAGGCAAAATTAAACTGAAGTTTCAGCAGCAGCATCAAAGGGAAAGGCGCTGCTTGTGGTTTTGTCTACTCCTCACAGCCAATGCAATCGATTTAATTCCTTGTAGTAAAGGGGGGAGTGGACAGATGGATCCAGGATCAGGTAGCTCATAGATCCAGCAGAGTTCTGCAGAGCACCTCTATGACATGTGAGATAAAAATGACTTGATGTGCAAATTGATGTATATAAACACCCTGAAAGTAAAAGTACCTCTCGTCGGTGGACACAGGCCTTTAATCACATATTGATGGTATGTTGTGGTAAACAAACCCTTGCTATATCGCTTTAACCCGGTGATTTTCAAAGTGTGGGGTGCACCCCCAAAAGCAGTGCCACTGTTCTTTTATTTAGTATGTTGTAAAGATATCATGGCATACCATTTTTTATAATTAAATAATTTTGTGTACTTTGTTAACATAAAGTAATTGAACAATACAAAATAATTTAACAATGTAAAGCCTTCTGGCATAAAGTATAACAAAAACAGTGAATGCTGTAAACAGTTGTGCTGCTTAATATTTTTGTGGAAGCTTTTATGCTTTGTTTCTTTCTTTCACTGTTTTTTATACTTTGTCAGTAGGCTTACATTGTCATGGGACAGCACAGGACTAAAATTACTTTTTAAATTATATTAAAATTGAAGACAGTTCTTTTAACAGTTCTTTTAAATTCTACAAACCCGATTCCAAAAAAGCTGGGACTCTGTACAAATTAGTAAAAAAGGAAATGGAATAATTAACAAACCTCATGAACGTCTATTTTATTCACAATAGAATATAGATAACATATCAAATGTTGAAAGTGAGACATTTTGAAATGTCATGCCAAATATTGGCTCATTTTGGATTTACATTCCAAAAAAGCTGGATTTCATGAGAGCTACACATTCCAAAAAAGTTGGGACAGGTAGCAATAAGAGGTCGGAAAAGGTAAATGTACATATAAGGAACAGCTGGAGGACCAATTTGCAACTTATTAGGTCAATGGGTAACATGATTGGGTATGAGTGGCAGTGTCTCTCAGAAGTCAAGATGGGCAGAGGATCACTAACTCCCCCAATGCTGCGGCGAAAAATAGTGGAGTAAAATCAGTAAGGAGTTTCTCAGAGAAAAATGGCAAAGATTTTGAAGTTATCAGTATCTACAGTGTATAATATCATCAAAAGATTCAGAGAATCTGGAACAATCTCTGTGCGTAAGGGTCAAGGCCGGAAAACCATACTGGATGCCGGTGATCTTCGGGCCCTTAGACGGCACTGCATCACAAAAGGCACATGGAAATCACAACATAAGCTCAGGAATACTTCCAGAAAACATTGTCGGCGAACACAAAACTTTGAAACTTCCACATCATTGCATTCTGTTTTTATTCACATTTTTTATTCATTTTATATTTTTTTGGAGTCAGGTTTGTAATTATTTTACATCTTTGATCAAATACATTCATCCTTGGTAAGCAAGAGAAGCAAGAATTTTCTTCTTCTTTAAAAGTATCACTAAGGCATCA
The DNA here is from genome assembly GCF_003368295.1 of Carassius auratus. Classification (NCBI taxonomy): domain Eukaryota; kingdom Metazoa; phylum Chordata; class Actinopteri; order Cypriniformes; family Cyprinidae; genus Carassius; species Carassius auratus. The sequence goes on from NC_039283.1 coordinate 22,573,736, forward strand.
ACAATAACAATTAAGAACCAGTACTTTAATATATACAGTGAAAAGCCATTTGAAATGACAGGTGTCACATAAAGACATGTAAGACAAGGTTAGACAGTCCAGACTTGATTGAGGTGATCAGTTAACTCAACAAATACAAAGTTAACTTGTTTTCCACCTCCGCTCAGGGCTTCTTCACCCTCTACTCTTTATGGTTTCAGTCTGCCTAGATGTGGTATGGAGCGCATGAGTGAGGGGACATAGAGAGGAGCTCTCACCTTTTAAAGACTCTTGGTCTGAGTTGAAGCAGATCAGAGGTAATGAGATATCCTTTGAAATAACGGCTCCACTCCATCCAGGAGAGTGAGAGAGAGCATGTGCCTCACTGGCAGGCTTCCTTTGAGAGGTGTGTGCTAGTGCTGATCACGTTCATTATCTCATCTTAGGACCAGCAGCCGTAACCCTTGCACACACATGCACATCTTCTAATTGAGTTTCTGTGTTGTGCTGACTGGTCTTTGATTTGCCCACGAGTGGTCAAAGAGACTTGCCTTCTGTGCTTGCCTTCCATGTTTCTAAGCCTTTTACTATCTCTCGCTGTCTCTGTGGTCAGATAGCTTCTTAATCACAGCATCCCAGATAACATATTGACACACTCTAATCATCTACAGTAAAAGATTAGAAAAAGAAATTAGACGGCACTTTGACCCTCTGTTGGAAAGCCGGGTCTTTCCAGCTCAAGGTGGTACAGCTGTGTGGTATCTGGTCCAGGCTGGTCTGAGCACCAGCAACAAATCTGTTAACATGTTTTAACAGTCGTTTTATCAGTCAGAGCTCTTGACTAAGATTGCCTACCAGCTCAATCAGGACTCAGCTAGCTTGTAGCATAATTGGTCAACCACTTAAACTGGGTCATTAAACAGACACTATATGAGGTACATTTTGTCAACATTTAGTTGATTTCATGTTGACTTTAAGATGGTTTTAGCTGGATTATCCAAAAGGGCACTTAAAAAAATTGTCATAGGAGTTAGAAAATGTATTGGTTATTTAAATACCTAGAGACCAATATGCTGATATGAATGTAACACCAAGTTTAAAAAAAAAATCAAATTAGCCTTTCGCCGAGCCCCGCCCCCCTTAGTTACTGTTGCTATGGCTGACAAACAAATGGTCAAATATGACAGATTACCATGAAGGGAAGAGGTATACCCATGCGTGTCACTGACCTTTTTTGGAGCAATACCTCCGCGATATCCTCCAGATCGAGGCAAAAGGGGTTACAGTATGCAGTGGAGGGATATATTCAAAATATAAAAATACGCAATGAAGGAGACACGCTACTATCAAGGCTAATGCTTACCGGTCTCAAGCGAAATCTGAGAAACCCCATGACCTATACCTCAAATGCAACGAGCACAGCCTTGTGGACCAGTCATGCTCTTGCACTGCCGCTTAAGTTCTCTTTCATATGTTATAGTCTATTGTTGTCTATTGCGAGTAGCTATTTTGTTCAAATACAAGGGAATGTTAGCTAGCTAAATCTACATGTGCGTCAAAGCCATTCAAAGCAACTAACATTTCTCTGTTGTTTTGAGAATATCTGTTTTGAGAATCAGATTGTTTTATTTTCATTGTTGATGAAAAGAATTCACAAATAAAAAAATAGCTTTGGCTTAAAAGGAGCATAACAGATACAATAATAAAATGAAATGGATAAAACAAAATATAAGGCATTCAGATATCCATTTATTTGATTATATTATATTATGGGGGTGGTGTTGGCACAGTGGATAAGACACATGCCTTTGGTGTGAGAGACCTGGGTTCGAATCCACTGTGAGATTTGTGAGACACCAATGTGTCCCTGAACAAGACACTTAACATCTAGTTGCTCCAAAAGCATGCGAAATTGTCTGTTATGCAAACTTAACTTAGCCAAAGCTATTTCCTAGTTGTAAATTATGTTAATCAATGGATATAAAACAATCTGATTCTGAAAACAGCTAATACTAATAACATAACTAATAACTAATGCTACTTCTGTAATTCTTCTTAATTTAGTTCACCAGGGTTTTTCTCTCATATTGTGTTACTGATGCTCACACTGGACCTGTGCCGTGCCAGACATAGCTTTGGTCCAATTTGTGTTCTTGCCTCTAGTTAGTAGATCTAGATAACACAGAAACTATTTAGCTGTTAGTCTTACCTTTGAGCAGATGTATTTATGCTTTGTTAGACACATTTAACTGGGAGTGGGGCCGCCCACACTGTTTTATCCATCGTAGTACCGCTCATGTTGTGTTTTCGGCTTTTGGGAATGGAAAGAACACATCTCCTCCAGACAATATCTCTGGGTATCTAGTGTCCGATTTACAAATGGCGTGGGCGCACTGCTTCACCATCTTGCTTGGAGTCAATGTTTGTCGGAACTGCTTACATAGTAACGGTTGCTATGATGTGTGATTGCACAATGGCCGTTTTGGGGGAGGGTCCGGCGAAAGGCTAATTGAAGAACCTTGATGCAGAGAAAATTCCAGAAGATGGTTCTTTGCCGAACTATTTCTTTATTTTTAAAAATATGTGTCTGATTTTAGCCTGGTTTCCACAGAAAGGAGGAACAGTTGGCAACTGGTTTAAAGCAGTGCATGTTTGTTTGTATGTTTTTGTGGTTTAGGTCAGTGCTGTGCTGTCCGGTGTGGCGGGTCCCACTGTATTTCACTGTGAAGTGAGGATATGTGTCCACAAACAGCCTCAGGGCTTTCAATTAGATTTCAGCCGCTGAAGTGAGAAGGAAATAAACAGCAAGAGGATAAAAGGGGAGTGAAAGTGATAGAGAAAACACATCACAAAGATTGAGGAGCTACCTCTTAGTCATGTTGCATTTATCTAAGTGGTTTCTCTCCTCTGTGTAACAGCCTCACTGCTCAGAGATGTATTGCTTGTATTTTAGATGACAGTGTATGAAATATACAACATGCCTGAGCTTTGATATAACATAGAAGAGTATATAGCAGTTGCTTTCGTCAGTTAGATACAAAAACAGTGTGTGTGTATGGTGTGTGTATGAACATCCCACACAGAGGTCGGTTTGAAATCAACAGAACAGAAGAAACATAATTATATGTGTTTAGTTCCTCCCCTCATCTCTCTCTCTGCGTGCTCTCATCAACGGTGAAAAATGGGCTTAATTAACCTGCAGGAAACTTTGTGAATGTGTATGATGCGTGGAAGCGTGTGTGTAAATTGTGTTTCTTTTTCAATAGCTGCATGTCATTGTAGTGGATTTCTCTGTGTAAATGTGATACATTATTACTAGTATTACTAGATGCTTTTGACATTATAAATCAGATTGCCTGATATAACCAACCAGATATGTGTGCACCTATGATATGTGTGTTTGTGTGTAATATATGAATATATGTGGGCCGCAATGCAAGATCATTAATCAGGATACACTGTGCTTTCGTGCTCTGGCTGGGTCAGAATAGTCCACAGAGTCTACAGACACACACACAGTACTTCAGTAATGAGGTCCTGTCTGTTTCACACACTGCCCTCTGTCACTGCCTACAGATTAGTATGCACACTTACACACCTACAGTACACTAACGGTCATTCTTACTCTCCCTTTGTGTGCGTTTGGGTGTTTGGTTCATCAAGCTAAAGTCCTTTCTCCTTGCTCAGTGTGAGATGTTGTTTCCACTCCTGGATCGTTTGGGGCATTTGTTTCAGAACCTGATGTTATTTTGCTCATTCGTTAATTGCATTTTGGAATATATGAAGTTGGCAGTTGTGCTTGAATCCACACCAAAACAATTGGTTTGAGATAACCTGAATGAGGTGGTCTTACCCTGATTGAAAAGAAATGCTGGAGCAGATCAGTGGGGATATTTTGCTTATGCTGATGTTTTGTGCAGATAACTACAACTGAAACCCAAAGTAGTGTAAAAAATCTGTTTCTTTTCACATATCGCTCACTCTTTGAGACGTCTCACCCGAAGGAATTTCAATGTGCAGTTCATGGGTGGGGGAGACAGAGAGTGAAAGACAAAGGCCCTGATTTGAAAACTTAATTACATCCCTGGAAAAGCATGTCATCAGAACAACAATGGCATATACATTGTTGAGTGTTTAATTGAACATGAAGAGAGCTCTCTTTTTAGACCCGCAATGCAAAAACTGCTTCTGCCTGCCCAGCAAGGACAAGGCAATTATGTGAGCTCACCAGCATGCTTTTTGCATGTCACAAAGACTTAACCCTGCAAAGCGGAGACTTGACTCGGGGGGACACTTGCACTGTCCAAGTCACCATGACAACTTGGTCTACACTGTCATTTACCAGGACACCTGCAAGTCTTTCCCTATGCTGTTTGTGTGTCTGTGTGATTCCAGATCATCTGTTCGGGTGGTCCTTTAGGGAGGTATCTGGCTGCAATAGAGACTTCAGCAACATGGTATCAAACAGACCAACAATGGCACAATTTTCAAGATGGTGGAGTTTTTTCAAACAGGTAGTTTTCCCCAAAATTAAAATTTTAAGTCACCATGAAGTCAAAATGTTTTTTTATTTTTCTTAATTTTTTATGGAATAATGCCGTTTTTTTTAAATAAATGTATTATTATTGTTATTATTATTTTATTAAAATGTGCACAAGGACTGGGCAATAATTCCTCCTTTCCAGAAACCTGTCACTCACACGAGATCGCAAAGATTCATGAATCTAGCCTGGCCTTTCATTTTTACTTTGTTCGGATAAATGTAACAAAAGAGAAGAAAAGATGTTTGTAATTTACATTTAATGTAGACTTTAAAGGGGTCATGAACTGAGAAATCAACATTCCCTTGATCTTTTGAAATATAAGAGGTCATTGTGCTATAAAAAAAACAATCTATAAGTATCAAAAATGTTCTTGTTAGCCTAAAAACATTGAATTCAAGACCTGGATCAATGAATGAATGAATCATTCAAATCATTTGAGCAGGTTTTGCAGAATGAATCTACAGATTCATAGGAGTCAAACCAACAGTTCATTCATGAATCATTTAATTCAGACATCACTGCTATTTTTCATTAATTCAAATTAATATGTTATGAATTGCTTTAATTTCAGCCCCGAAGATAATTTAATAATTGGAATTTGATGTTTTTTTCCATAATTTAAGGTGACACCCACAGTATTCATTGATTTTCAAATTTTTAGTGACTTTATTAATTTTGTTCTGAAGAAGAAATAAAATCATACAGGGTTGGAATGACATGAGAGTGAGTAAATGGTAGAATTTTCATTAACCAAATTATCTGCACTTTATTAAAGATTTAAAACGAAAAGCATGTATATATATATAATGAATATAATGAAAATAAATAATGAAGAATTACTTAAATCTGTTCAATTCTGAAAGAGCTAGCTCTAAGCAATGCAATTTTCCTGTTGTTTGTTTCATGCCCTTATATTTGAATCACCATTGCAAAAAAAAATAAAAATGGCAACAAAAGAAAAGCTGCACATGTTTGATGTGGTTGAAGACCATTTAAGTCTCTTTGAATGGAATCTAATTTTCCTCTGTCGGCATCAGCTTCTGTTGCATCCTCTCGCCAAATTACCGTACACCAAATTAGGCCAAAAACAACACAGCACACACCCGTTTCCGTCCCTCTTTTTGTATCCGCTTTTGATCTTTTTTTTTTCTTTTTTTTTTTATGTAACAATCCGTGACATCTTCTGTATTGATTTTCAAATTAGTGTGGAGCTTTGGATGGACTTAATGAAATTCACCAGCTATTTATATACCGACCATATTATATCCGATGCTTTGCTTCACCGCAGTCTGTGCTTAGCGTGGATAAACGAGGCCAAAACAAATGCATGAAAGCCTTTGCACTTTCTTCTCCAGTTTTTTTTCTCACGTTATCTGAACTTGTAAACTGCGATGCCATACAGATCAAGTGATTGTTTCATTGTATTTTATGCATAGGGTGAGAAAGAGATCAAAGTTGGCATTCCATATTGTTCTTTTGAAACAAAGAGTAAGATGCCCAGTCATGAAATGGATATTAAAAACCCGCTGTTTCTTTACCAGACGGCCTTGTAATTTCTATCATCGATAAAAGGGATTTTTACACTTTCCTTTCTCTCTCATTCTCCTGATCCGAGGGGTGTTTATCTATCTTCAGGATGTGGTGATTCTGTGACAGCTGTTTTGGAGGAGTTGAGTAGAGATCCCTTTGCTGGAAGCCTCGCCAGGGTTCCTCGGGTGTCCCTTGAACTGCCCTCTTCCCCGCTGGAGGTTTGTTGACTGAGCCTGTGGCTCATTTTCCTCTCAGGTGTGGGTGTTTGGGTTTGATCCACATCTGTTCGGCCTTTAGGCCACTTCAGCGGTGGGCTGCACAAAGAACTCTGTGTGAGGTAGGAAGGGTCGCTTCTTAGGTCTGTGTGTCCATGTGGAGAACACAGATCTTTAGAGACCCATGAAGATGTGGAACCCCTAAAGTACACAAACAGTACCAGACAAAGTCAACGTGTCTGTTCTGTCTGCGCTCTCACTCCACATGAAGTCACCTACTTTTGTGTCATTTAACATAATTTGGCCAAAAACCCTCAATGCCTTCTCCCATCTTGAGATATGATTCAGAGCTGCCTGGTGAAGAAAGCTCCTTTAACAAACTAGAATTTTACTTAATTCAACTTAATATATATGTGCATAAAATGTAAATAACATAAATTATTTTTATTTATTTAATGTAAAATAATAAATGCTTATATCCTTTTCATATATACTTTATAGTACAAAAATTATATATATTTATTATTTTACATTATTATTACAATATTGTTTACATGCAAATTTTACATTACATACAAAATTCTATAATTATATTATATTCATATCTGATAAATAAACATTTTTATTGAATAAACAATATTTTTTGAAAATGTTATCTTTATATTTTTACTTTTTTATTTATTACACTATACACTTAAGTATTAGCTACTAAGTTACTGTATTATGAATTTATATTTTTAAAACTTGTTTTTGTTATTGAATTTTAGTGTGTTGTAACAGTTCATATGTATGGGCATTATATGCAGAAATTTTATCTACATTTAAACATTGCTAGTGCATGATCAGTTTTATTCTCATATTTTCATCAACAGTATATTTTTGGTCTTTTGTCATAAATTTAGCGCAGAATATTTAGCAAGTATTATCCTTTCACGAGAATATACAGTTCCTGTATATTGTAATCCTGTAATAAAATATTATTCAATAAGGCATTACTATTCTGTTCCTTGCTGTGTTGCTAAAGCCAAAGTTCCTTCATTTGGATACATTTATGCATGCATTTGGCATACATCTTGCTAGGTTCAGTCATGTAGACCACTGATAATTTATCTGTATTATCATCAAACATCAGTGAATCACAGTGGCAAGTGGACAGCCACAGAATTTGATTACACCAACAGCAGCTTTGATAGGATGTACATGCATTTGCATAGAGAATGTCATTTTTTTTTGACTTTAACATGTGCAGTGATCTGTGGGGGTTTGTTGGTTTGTGTTTTTGCTCTGCTTGTATTGATGTGGCTTTATCTATTTGACTGGCTGCTCAACTTGAGCTCCATCCATCCGTTTGCACGACACATCATGCCTCCATAGACGATCACAGCACAGAGACATGGAAACATAGAGGTGAGACACACAAGCCCCCGACCCTTGTATCTCTTTTGCTCTCATTGTGTCTTTTGTCTTTTCCTTGCATCTCCCTCAATCAATCTCTCTTCACATACTCCTGAACATGGCTATGAAAAGCAGGAAGTGAGGGTAGTGGTAGTATGTTCTCTGTTGACTAGGTGCTTAGAAGTGAAGTTTTTCTTATTTACACTCGTCTCACTTTTTCGTGAAATGTCAAAAACAACATGATGCAAGTCTGGAAACAAACATACAACAGAGAAAAGAGAACACAAAAACACCCCAAAAAAGATATTTCTCCTCTGATAAGTCGCTCCTTTCTCTGTCTGATCTTCTGAGGCCGTCTGAGGGAGCAGATCGGGTCTCTGACAGCAAACTTCCTCAGGACCTACAGGGGAAGTCAGAGATGACGTGTTCTACAGAAATCTCATTTCTGTCTTGCAGCCGAGCATCCTCGGGCTGAAAGACAGTCTGAAGCCAAGAGGCGTCACTGAACTCAGGGTGGCTGAAGGCTTTCTCTACCCGTCCTGCTCTTTTGGTTGGTATTGAGATTAGACTATGTGCTTTCTGGGGCTATAGATGCAACACTGTAGCTCGGTAGATATGTTTGGGATTGTTTTGCTGAGATTACAGAGATTGTGAAAAACATTATGAACATCCTCCAAAAAGAAGACAATGAAAATTATAAAACAAGAAGAGTATCACAAGAAGGAAGATGACAAGCCTTGAATTTCTCTTATTAGGACCCATTGTTGGATAATTAGCTCATGATCTTGATCATCCAAGTGGATTAAACTGTACTTTTGGTTTTTATGCCTGTTTTTCACCTGTTTCAATTTTATTTACAAAAAGATCTTTAATCGCATAACAATAATAATAATATTAACAATAATACAATTATGTTTTTATCATTGCTATGTGTTACTAAGGTGTTGCTATAATGCCGATGGTTTCCAGCACAAGTTCTTAATTAGTCTCAGTTCCCTTTGAAACAGTTTCTGCTTCCTCCCATAATAGTAATAAAAAAGTATTTTCTAATTTACAATAATTAATGAATTAGCCGTACAGAAGAGAAATTGTCTTTTGAAAAACAATTAATTAGTATTATATTTTTCTCATAAATAGCTGAATTAGATTTTACAAGATGACTTGCATTATTTAATGTATTGCAATGCATAAAAAAATCTACATCTTAGATTTAGATTTAGTTTAATATTTTTTACTGATAAATACCTGAATTAACTACACTGTAAAAAATTGTCCTGTAAATTAACGGTAGTATACTGGCAGCAGGGTTTCCAGCAGTGTACCGTAATTTTACAGTTTTATTACCGTTTTCTGAATTACGGCTTTTTTGTAAATTAACGGTAATATACTGGCAGCAGGGTTTCCAGCTGTGTACCGTTATTTTACAGTTTCCAGAATTACAGCTTTTCTGTAAATTAACAGTAATATACTGGCAGCAGGGTTTCCAGCTGTGTACCGTTATTTTACAGTTTTCTGAATTACAGCTTTTTTTGTAAATTAACAGTAATATACTGGCAGCAGGGTTTCCAGCGGTGTACCGTAATTTTTCAGGATCATTACTGTATTCTAGTTTTTTTTTTTTTCTAAACCGTAGAACTGGCAATTTTGCCAACCATTAACTTTATTAAAAATACCTGTATTTTAACAAATTCACAAACTGGCATTTCATTTATACTAAAAAGTGGCAGCAAATAGACAGAAAAGAGAGGACCAAGGGGGTATTTCTTATAGAACACTATTTATTTAAGTGCCCAACCAATAATTCAAATGCTTTCTCAAAAAAAAAAAAAAAAAAAATAAGCAATCAAAATGGAAGAATCAGTCTTTGTATGTGTTAGAGAAAGATGAGATGAAGAGAGAAGAAAATTAACCAATTTACAAAACAGACAATGTGCAAAATGAACCCTGCAGAAGTCTGTGGACATATTTAAACTAATTTAAGTTGACCATATAAAACACAAAACAAGCAGCCGTTTTAGGTCTAGCTTTGTGCTATGAGTATGACAATGCATGGGCATGGGCTTGGAGTGTACGTTCCCCTAAAAACAGCCTTTAAGAAATGGCAAACAACTTCTGAACAAGAATCTTATTTTGGTGTAATAAGTCAAAACCTGGCAAGGATTTGTAGAACAGTCCAAGAACGTTTCAGAAGCATAAAACTGTCACCAACTCTGATGCAAGTGTAGCCAGGGAGGGGTGTAGTCTGAAACATAAACATTGAGAAAAATCCTTTTTAAGTTAAAATAACATCAGCAGAATTTTAATAGAACGTAACAAAAAACATGTATACTGTATAATAATATAAAACATTTCAGAAACTTAGGACCCTACGATTTCCACAATGTGAAAAACATGGAGGCAATCACAGAATCAAATCATGAAAACGGAATTAGGCAAATAATGTGGATTGTCACAGAATTTGTCACATTTGTGATGAATACAATAAAATAGTGTTGTACACTAACTGAAATCGCGATGTGGATTAGTGTATTAATTAATAAAAGTTGCATTATTATGTTAGAAGTTGTACTTATAATTTTTGTAAAGTTATCCAAAGGATTAATTAGTTAATCAAAAAAAGGAACACTAGATTAAAGGGGGGGGGGGGGGGGTGAAATGCTATTTCATGCATACTGAGTTTTTTACACTGTTAAAGAGTTGGATTCCCATGCTAAACATCGACAAAGTTCCAAAAATACTCCTTCCGGTTTGTCACAAGTTTCGGAAAGTTTTTTTCGAGTATGGCTCTGTGTGACGTTAGATGGAGCGGAATTTCCTTATATGGGTCCTGAGGCACTTCTGCCGGAAGAGCGCACGCTCCCGTATAGCAGAGCACTGAGAGCACAACAGACTTCACTGATCAGAGCGAGAGCGTTGCGAGAAGTCACAAAAGAAGTGTGTTTTTGGTTGCCAGGGCAAGACAACGCTGCACAGATTACCAAAAAAAACAGCATTAAGGGACCAGTGGATGGAGTTTATTTTTAGAGAGCATCAACGGAGTTGTGCAAGTGTTTGTGTTTGTTCCCTGCATTTCGAAGATTCTTGTTCACAAGGCCCAGTTTGACGACGGATTTGCGTATCGTTTATTTCTTAAGGATGATGCAATCCCAACGAAAAAGGGTCACAATCGTGTGTTGGAACCGCAGGCGGTGAGTAAAACTGCTTAAAATATCTCTGCCTTCTTGTTAGTGCGTCCGCCTCCCATCGGAGACCCGGGTTCGAGCCCCGCTCGGAGCGAGTCGTTGCTGCTGCTGCTTTCGTTCAGTTTCAGCCTCAGGATCTGATTCTGGATCATAAATAAACGACTGAATCTGACTGTTAACCATGGTTTGTTTTGGATGATGGTTTTTTTTCCTCATGCTAATGTCACAACTTCCAAACGCTCTCAATGCAAAAGCCTACTGGCGCTCGTGATTCTTTAGCTCCGCCCACACGTCACATTAGTTTACAGAAAAGATAATCAATAGTTGCAGCTCTATCCCACATACACAAAAAAAAAAAAATCAAGCGTCTTCACATCAATCCTTCAAAATAAAGGTTCGGTCTAATGTGATGTGATTGTGACGGAAATATATCACTTTTGTACAGTAGAATATGTCATTTTCAAAGTAATATAATAATACAAATAAGAATTATAGTAATAAAAATAATAATAATCATTAAAAATGATGTTTAAGGAATAATTACACAATTGTTATTCAATGTTTTAATTGTAACAGGAATAAAAATGGAATTTGAGAATAAAACATATTTCTAAAATGTATTTTAACCATTAAGATGTAATTTGAAAAAGTTAAAACAAAACAAAAAAAAATTATAAAACATATTTACTTAATTTCTTCATGAGTGTTAAGTTAAATATTAAGCAGATTTTACCTGAGAATGACAGGTGAGTTGCACTTTATATTAGAACAGTCAAATTTACTTATAATATACTTTTCGCAAAGTAAATCTTATTTAATTTTTTTCAAAGTTGAGCGCTTGCATACAATTTTTTATAATTCATAGAAATGGGAAATGCTTCTTTTCTCTTTTTTTTCTCATTGTTTCCACACTATTAGTATGACCAGTACTTAATTTGTAAATTGCTAGGTCCCGGAATAAAGTGGGGTGACCGGTTAGAGGACGGAGAGGTAACGGTGCATTTGAGCAACATTAGTGGACCAACTAAACTGATTAATAGTGTGCATGTACTCAAAAAAAAATAAAAAATAAAAAAAATCATGGTTTTAATAAAATCATTATATTATTTCAACCTCGAAATTTTTTTGTGTGTTTGGATAGTTTTTGTGTAACCTGGGACTGAACAGTCGCAACAACATAGGGGTTGTAATGAGTGCGGACTGTATCCTCTTCAGGGTAGTTCTCAGTGCCACTGACGATTTTTCTTTGGGTCAAATATAGGTTTGTGGATTTTATTTATAAAACCGTTTCTTTGCTGTAAATTATTTTATTTTATGCAATGCAAACTACAGGGACGCAACGTTAGTAGCCAAAATGAGTCACACCAGTCTTTTTCAACTGACTACTTTTAAATGTTGATTTTTTTTTTGTTAAACAAGTTTAAATGTGAGAAATATTCTGTGTGTAAACTGTGAAATAAGTTGTATTAAGAACTGTATTTAATGAAAATGTATGTGTAACTTCACTTGCCTAGATGAAGTCCCATTTGAAGTCCATTCGATTTTTTGTAGAGTGGCAACCTTTGGATTGACTGTAGTGGACTTCTTATTCACCACCTTCCCCGTCTTCTTGGAGACTACCTTGCCTCGGCAGGTCTTTGAGCCTCTTTCTGGGTTTATTCCATAGAATCATCTAAGGAAAGTTGCATTACACATTACCGAAGTGTATAATAACCATTTTTCAAAATTCTGATTAATTAATTTGGTTTAGAATTTAGATTAATTTTGTAAAACTTTATAATAAGTATAAAGTAATAAAGCACTTATAAATCATTTGCAAACGATCTATATATATATTCTGACTCGTTTCGATTTAATGTGGATCTACATGCCTTTCTCCTATTTTCTCCGTGTCTGGCATGCAAATAAAACCACATTTGACAGTGTTTCAGATGATGAACTGAAAAAACTGAAATGGAAGAACAGTTAAAGTGTAGTAAAGTGTTACCACAGATTCTAAGAGAGTGATTAAAACATACGCAAAAAGGAAAACACTTACCTTTGAAAAAACTCTAACGTGCAACAGGCCTCCTCTTGATACTGCAGATTGAAGATGTAGTGCACAGCAAACACTTGCAACTGCAGTCAAAAATGTTGACTGGACACTCACAAAAAAAAAAGAAAAAAAGAAGCAATTTTAACAATTGTGCACAACAGCAATGTTAACAATTTTATATCTCAGCCATCAGTAAATGTTTCTTCTTCATCATGCGCAATGACACACTAACCCAGCAAAATCAGATGAGGATTGGCAGGTAGATTGAGTGTCTTCTCAACATCAGATGCAGATGCTGCAACCTGTAGAGAACACACAATACACAAATAATAATATTACATAATATAATGTGGTGAAGTGGAAAGAAGAAAATAAAATACTTACATCTGCATGCGAATCCAGTCCATCTTCGTGTTCCTGGAAGTGGGACATTAACGTTAGAATCTTGACAAGCAGGTGTACCATATCTTTGTTCTCATCCAGGGACATCCTCCAACTGTAAGTGAATGAAGTAACGTTTCCTCTGTGATATAGAGATTTGTGCCAATAAATCCAGTGCAAAATTAAAATTCAAATGTGCTCACATACAAAGCCCACTTTATTAACAATAAGTTATTTAGATTACACTCTAACTAGTTTTAGATACGACTTATATTGAAAGACTAATGTGTGTGAAAACAAATGTTTCTCACCATAACGTTAACGCTACTCTTTCCATCTATCCAGTCAAGTGCTCATGCAAAAGGCGATGAGTTTATGCTTCCTAAGTAAAATTAAGTTTACAGGCCTATTTTCGATTTCCCAACATATAAGGATAATATAGTTACCAACTTTATACGCACCTAACTTAGCAACATTAATGCAAATAAAACAAATCCTCCATTTTAAACTACACTGGGTTGGCGCCAATGCAAAATGTAAATATAATTGTGCAAATAAGTGTTTCAGAAAATCAGGAAAACACACTTACTTCATATCCTCGTTATCTGCAGTCTGTAATAGAGATTATATTTGAGATAATATCCGTTTTATTCACAGAGACTGATGATGCTTTTCTCTGGTATCAGACGCTAACCGTTGCTCCCCTCCCCCACCGATCACGTGCTCATCTTCTACCGTTGCCAAATATGTTCAATTCATATCCAATTAAATAATCAGCGAACGCAAGTATTTTATATTTAACTATTTACAAGTTTAACATGTACAGGAGTTTACACCAGGAAAGAAAAAAAACGATGCAAATCCTTCACAAACACACTCATACACACTTAACTTTCAGGAGAAATTTGTAAAAATTGCATACATGCTAGTTCACCGTCTTGGCAAGATTTGTCAAAGGTAAATTAAAATATTGTTCCCACATTAAAAAAACGCTGCAGTTTAAGATAAAAATGTATTCAGACTTTGATCTGCTTACCTGTAAATGAGCCTCAACTTGAGATGGAATCCATAAAACTTTGACTGAAACCATGCTCCACCATGTGTCGGCTAGCCTTTGGTTCCCCCTCTCCCACCGATCACGTGTGCATTTACGGTAAGACACCGTAATTTTAGAAAACAGTTCAGTACTGTATATTTACGCTGTTAATATGCTGTAAATTTACAGAAATTTTTTACAGTGTAGGTGGACTTACATTGCTATATTCTGTTTTGTAATGCATAAAACATACATATTGTGAATCTTCATTTAATTTGATATTTTGTCCTGATATATTTTAATAATTAAATCAACTTTTTTTTTTTGTAGACTTCCATTGTTATTTTACATATTGTAATGCATAAAATGCACAATAAAAATGCAAACGTCTACAGTATCCCAAAATAAACAAGTGAACGAAGTGCTTTTGGTATGTGATAAATTAAAATCATATTTGTCTGTTTCTCTCTCTGTAGGTGATGAATGGTACCTTTGCTGGCTGACACTGACCCTCCCCAACCTGTCAGATGTGCAGTGGGCAATGTTCCCCTACCCCTACCTGGCAGCTGTCGGTCCTGACACTGGTGCTGGCTCTGTGGTCTACAAGCTCTTGGCCCGAAGTGGTGATAGCTCTTTGGGAACTGCTAACTTCCTTTTAGTTGATGGTGGGTTTGATTGGTGGACTATTTGATAATCGTAAAACTGTCAATACAATCACTCTGCAAGTTAAAACGCTGGCCCACTTTAGATGGAAAGGGAATTAGACTGATGTCTCACATGCAGACACACATTATATGATCAATAATTTTAAACCCTTGAAATTTGAAACTTGAAGCTCAGGTTTGAGATCAATTCAAAGACTGGTAGGAAACATCAGCCCCCCCGCCCCACCCAGCCAGTTAATTACTGTACAATGTAATAGAAATGGCATAATATGCTAAGCCACTAATGCAATTCTTGCCATTTCCATAGTTGTTCACTCTGAGTGATTTAATTGATTGCACAGAGAGCAGCAAAGGTGAATCTGAGGCATTATTAGAATTCTGTCTAATTAATCAGAAGCAAACAGACTAAACAATATCTAAACGTACAGCTCTGATCTGCCCATGTATGTGTTAGTGTCTGTGTGCGTTGGGATAGGTGTGCTGTACTAGTTTTATTGTACCTCCAGGACATCTTCAGAAACATCATAACCTCTCATAATGGTTAGTCATTCATCATCTGATACGTTGTGACATTACAAAATTACTTCTCTGGTCCATAAGGATTTAAACTTTGCTATAAATATTCTGTCTCCAGTGGTATTACACTCAGATGTTTATAAACTCTGTGAATCGGTGGCGTTGCCTATAGTGCTCTTTCTCCTAGTATTTGATCTGTCTTTAAGGTGAATGTCATTCATTGTCAGTTAGACTAGATTTGCACTTACAGAATGGATGACTAGTCCTTGTAGGACAAAAGTGTTAATGTTTTAGAGAAGCATAGATTTTAGACCTTGATTTTGATATTATAAAAAGGATTGTTTACTGATTGGTCAGTATGGAATTCCAGCCATGTTGTGTTGCACAGTAGCACTTAATGAAATTGCTTAATAATATTTTAATGAAAAATTTTTCATAACAAAATCAAGGCCATGTTATATTCTGAATATTTTCACAGCGTAAGGATTGCAGGTACTTCTGTATGTTGTGCTTTACAGCATCCTTTAGACATGACTAATCTACCATTTTTGTAGTATAGGCAGATATAGTTGTTAAAATAGATACAAACTAGATACAAACTTATACAAACAAACCTATCAAAATTAATTATGCAAATAAATGCATGATAAATAATTAATTGCATCACATTGATAAAAATTACATTAATGACATTAACAAATTTAGAAAAGATTTGTTCCAAATAAATGCTGTTCTTTTTAAACTTTGTATTTATCAAAAATCCTGAAAAAAAATGTATCACAGTTTTCACAACTGTTTTCAATGTTAAGAAGAAGAAGAAATGTTTTTGAGCACCAAAACAGCATATTAGAATAATTTCTGGAGGATCTTGTGCTGCTGGAGACTGAAAATTCAGTTTTGTCATCACAAGAATAGATTATATTTTAAAAAATATTAAAATTGAAAGTAGTTTTTTTAATAATAATATTTCACAATATTACTGTATTTTACATCAATCAAATGCAGCCTTTTTGAGCATAAGACACTTTTTTCCCGAAACATTAAAAAATCTCAACCCCAAAGTTTCGAATGTATATGTACGCAAATATAACATTGATATGATATGTTGTCCGTTAGATCATAACATTTTTCCATTTGTTTAGTAGCATGTAAATGTTCTTAGAGTTACTCGTCCCTAAACAAAACATCAAACAGTAATTGGAGGTTGCTCAGCTTTTTCCTGTCTAAGAGGTCAATGCTTAGCCAGAATAAGATGCAAAATTTACATAATAGGAATAAGATTCATTTCACACAATTAACAAGTTTTTTTGGAGAGAGCTTGTAAGAACAGAATCGAGTATGATTGTGGATCAGAACCTCTGCTCGTGGCAGATGAGCATTCGAGCAGCTGCAGAAAGGCCAAGGTGAGGCGGGTACAGCTGGGAGATCTGCTCCGCCTCAGCAGCTGTGTTCTTCATCCACCTCCTCTTCCTCGGCTCCCAAATAACGACATGCTCCAGGGGACAGCAGTTAAAATGAGCTCTTGTCTTGCTATTGTCCTGAAGGAGGAACGGAGGGGAGCACATTGCTCCTCACACACACACAGATGCACTGAACCACAGCTGGCAGAAGGGTCCCTCACACTTAATGTGTGTAAAAAGACTCAAAGGCTTTTGTGACTTTGTCTCTGTAATGCTCTTGCACTTTAAGCTGAACTTTACATGAGTTTTTCTTTTAATATGTGATTATAAACAAGTGCCACATCAGTTTTTAGGAGATGTTTGCAAATTGGTAACATGCCACAAGTCATAATTTATTAAAGTTATTTTAAAGGCAGGTTGTTCCTTTACAATACATTTTCATGTCCTTATACAGTAAAATGTGTCTTAATATACTGGTTAAAATATTATATAAGGAAATCATATTAGTTAGTTTCTGCTTACCATACTTGTTATTTTAGTATTATTTTATTTACTATTAATGTATATATTCATATCTTGAATTAGGTTTTATTTTATTTTTTTATTTTAAATTTTTTATTAAATTTTTGATTGTTAAATTCAGTTCTACAAATTAATTTATTGAACATTTTTGAGTTCAAGATTACACTTTTTATCTAATAATCTATTTATTTTTATTTGCATTTTTTTATTTCATCTTCATTTCAAATGACAAAAATGTAAATGTAATTTGGAAAATAATAAATAATAAAAATACAGATTACAAAATAACATTTTAGAAGTCTATATTTTAATATGTATATAAAAACATGTATATTTTTAAGTATTTGCCTTATTTTCTTTTATTGTTATTATTTTTAGCTTCATTTCAAATACTGAAATGTATTTTTAGTAGTCTTGGTTTTAGCTTTAGTTTTAGTTAACAATAACAACACTGGTCACAATATCATTTATAAATATCATTTAAAAATAATATATCTTAAAAATATAGATTACAAAAACATTATAGAAACCTTAATTTTTTTTTATCTTAATTTTAAAAGATATTTTATAAATATTGCAGATTGTATTTGTATTATTTTATTTAATTTGCTACATTAATTGGGTGTGTATTTTGTGACAGGTGGAGAAGATTCATTTGAAGTGGACAGAGCAACAGGAGAAGTGAAGACCACAGGGCGACCTCTGACCCCCAGTAAGGAGTACACACTGACCGTCCAGGCTGTGGACTCACAGGGCAGGAGGGGTCCGCATGCCTCTGTCTTCATACTAGCTGGCTTCCGGCCCCCTCAGTTCACCAACACCACCTATACCATTTACATCCCAGAGAGCACCGGCGTGGGCCAAGCGTGAGTACAGGAAGCTGTGTTTTAGTGGCTGTGTTTGTGTGTGTCAGTATGTAAAAAGATTCAGAATTTGCTGCTCATTAGAGTGTAAGAGAAGGATTGTGTGAACATGGCCAGCTCTAAAGCTTTGTGTGTCATCTGTTGCATGAAACAATTCACCCGGAGGGATAGCGGAGGTTGAGAGAGGGGGGTCAGAGTGAATAGAAGAGGTTGTGGCAGAGAGGGGGAACACAGATGCATCATTTTGTCCCCAGGCTCTTATGTTTGAAAGCGAGTTCAAATTCAAATATTTATTAAAGGAACTTCTGGATAAGCATGCAGAGCAGAGTCTGAACTTCCCGCTTCAGGCACTGGCACAGAACTGAGCATAATAATCTGTGTGAAGGAGGAGAGGACAGCTAATCATGGACAGAGAGACATATTAAAAAGAGAGACATATTAAAGTTAGAGTGTGGAAGGGGGAGATGACATGGGACGCAAGCCACAAAGAACAACTGAGATATCTCAGACATGCATTATTTCCCATTTTTAACTGTAAAGACATTAGTCATTTTCTACAATATTGTAAGTTGCCTTGATGCATACAAAAGCATACAAATTTCCTTGATGTGTCTGTAGGGTAGCGGTGGTCCAGGCTGTCTCTTTCCAGAGGAAGACTCTGTCTTATATGCTGCTGGTGAACCCAAGCAACCTGTTTAGCATAAACCAAGAGAGTGGTGCACTCAGCCTGACACGCACTGTGGACTTTGAGAGTGGACAACATCTCCATCACCTGCAAGTCCGAGTTTCCGAACCAGGTACAGGACTGAGCAACATGGCAGAGGTAAGCACATGTTTATCTAAACAGAGTCTTTCCTTGGTCTTCAATCACTTTGATTCTTTTTCCACTTTACTCACATGCCTGAATAGAAAAACCATCTTAAGCCTGACATTAATATGCTGTATGTGTGGCTGTCAGTCATTCTTCACATTGAGGCCTTGTATGATTTCATGACACATCTGGTTCTTTCAGAGGTAAAGGTGGATATGCTTTGATACACACAATAACATGCACACAAATGCATAAAAGCATGTGCAAGCTCAAACAAAAGCAAGCACATATCAGCAGAAATGCTCTAATGAGAGATTGTGTGTGACGCTGAGGCCATCAAACACGCCAACTGTGGCTGTTACCACTTATGAGACTTACTGTAGCGGTGCATGTGTCTTTATGTGTAAGATGAAGTGAAGCGACAAAGGCAAAGAAATATGACAGATGATTGATGTATTTTACCAATTGTGTTGCTGTTGCCAATATTAGTTGCTCAAAAATATATATCAATTTGTGTGTGCGTGTTGCGTGTTGTTGTTCCATGTTGTTGTTTGGCAGAAGTTCCTCCACAATAATTGAGTCCTCTTGGTGGACTTGGCTGAGACACAGTGATGTGGAACTGTGTGTCTCCGCCAGCACCAGTCACACACACATGTGCACATTTTGGATATTTGTCGGAGTCACTGCCCCTTGCCAAATGATTACACCATCTGTGAAGACGACTCCATGAGTAGGACAGGCTAGAACAGAGATGAGATGAAGCAAAATGAGAGAAGGGGAGAAGATAAGAGACAAGGCCAGAAGAGACTAGATTGGACAAGACTAAATAAACAGAGAAGAGATTAGAAAAACAGACGAGACTAGAAAATAAAAAGTGATGAGATGAGATGAGATGCAGCAAAGAGGAGATCAGTTGAGACAAAACAAACCAAAAACCAGAGGAAAACTCTGTCTTATATGCTGCTGGTGAACCCAAGCAACCTGCTTAGCATAAACCAAGAGAGTGGTGAGATGAGATGAGTTGAGATGCAACAAGAGAGAAGATCATCTGAGACAAAACAAGCTAAAAGAGACCCTCAAAAGATATAATGAAACCAGATGAAAACTTATTATATAGAAATGTCAAAGCTTATAAGACAATAGGAGACAAAGGTAAGACTAGAAGAGAGGAGAGAAGATAAGACAAAAAAAAACTATGTAATGAGACAAGAGGGATAAGACGAGACACTAAATGAGATGAGACGAGAAAAGACTAAATGTGTTGAGATGAGACAGCAGGAAAAGACACTAGAAAAGGTAAAATGAGACAATATGAGACCAAAAGAGATGAGATGAGAAGACAGGTAATGAGTAGAGATGAGGATATAGAAGAGAACGAAAGAGATAAGGCTAGAAGAGACAAAATGATAATAGATGAAAAGAAGAAATGAGACCAAATGAGAAAAGAAGAGACTAAACAAGGCAAGCTGAGAAGAAAAAAAGAAGCGAAGAATGAGCGTCTGTCCTCTTAGCATGTGAAAAATGATTTCATAAAGCTCTACATTAAGACTCTTCATCTCTTTTAGACCCCCGTCGTTGTTGTTATTAGCAGTGATTCTCCTCCAGCAGCAGACGTCAGACTCATTACTGCCATATTCAATTTCCAACAGCTATGAAACAAACACAGAACATCCTCTTTCATAGGGCAGATTCCTGAGGGACAATTGGTGAGAAAAAGAAACCCTTAATGCAGAGCAACATCGGTTTTAAGGTCCTGGCATGACGGTTTCAGAGCTGTATGGTCCGCTATGGTGCCGTGTGTGTTACATGTAAGGAACTTCTCCCTCTTGGCAGTGCTGTTCCTCTGAGATAAGCAGTTCTGCAGGACTCAGCCTCACCATGACTAACGCTCCCACTGAGAACACGTAACCCTGCTTTTCCTCTGCCTCTGTTCGGTCAAAGTCAAATCCTGTGCCAGTATTCTGTCTGATTTCTCACAAATCGCTGCACAGAGAGAAGCCTGAATTTAGATACAGCCCTTCCATAAGCTATCATCTGAGCTTCAGCTGAGATCTGCTTCATCAAAGCCTACAAACTGAGTTTGACTGGGGTTTATGTGTCTGTTTGTGGGGTGGTAGAGCCATTTGCATTCAGTGGCTTCTACCACAGCTGTTCTGTTCTGCTTCAGTCTCTTCTTTTAATTTTACTCCTGTTCTCTGTTCTTAACCAAAAGCCTCCAGAGAGCCAAGTGACTCAGGACATGAAATTTGTCCATGCTCATGCAGGGGTTTATCCCTGTTTTAAAGATTACCTTCCATGCAAATATTGAGGTCAACCATCTTTCTGAAGGAGCTGGTTGACCAAATAACTGAATTTTAAGAATAAAGTAGACAAAAAACAATCAAAAAGTTTGCAAACCAATCAATAAAGTGAGGAATAATAATTGTTTGAAGCTCACTTACTCTCACAATTCTGTAAATATTGGCGTGTTTGTAAACGTTATAGAGCCATAAGAAATTTGCCTTGAAGGTCAGTAAGGAGAGTATGTGCACAGAGGTTGTGATATGAATAATCATTATACATCACCCTGATGAACGTCTCTAGGTTACGTATGTAACCCTAGTTCCTCGAGGGAACGAGACGCTGCGTCAAAAGCGCTTTGGGGAACGCGCCCAGCGTGCGCGACTCTGAATATCGTGTGAAATCAGACCAATGGAAGAGCGTGACGTCACCGGCGGAGGTACGTAAGCGACCAGGAAGCTATAAAAGCACGTGCCACGCAGCTGGCGTCAGCTTCGAGTACCAGCAAGCGCCGGCAGGGGTGCCGGGGGGTATAGCTCCGAGACGCAGCGTCTCGTTCCCTCGAGGAACTAGGGTTACATACGTAACCTAGAGACGTTCCTCTTCAGGAACTCGAGCTGCGTCAAAAGCGCTTTGGGGAACGAGTACCAACGCCGCCAGACTACCAAACCCCTGCCTAGTGTGTATCCGAAGAGCACAGCTTAGGTCAGGAGGACTGAAGCGCCTGGAGTGACTGGCATGTCTAGGCCATAGAATCTGACAAACGTGGAGGGCGTGGACCATCCCGCAGCGTTGCAGATGTCCAGCATGGACACACCTGCTAAGAAGGCCTTGGAGGCCGCCATACCCCGGGTAGAGTGAGCCTTGGCTCCCGACAGCGGGGGACGACCAGAGGACTCATAGGAAGCGTTGATAGCCTCGACTATCCAACGACTGATAGTCTGCTTAGAAGCAGGAAAACCCCTCTTGGGGGGACCGTAGCATACAAGCAATTGATCGGTCTTTCTCCACAGGGCAGCTCTGTGGACGTATGCGTCCAGCGCTCTAACTGGACACATACAATTTAGCTTCGCCTGGTCGGGCTCCCGAAAGATAGGACAGAAGGCCTGCAGTACGACAGGTTGTGGTGTAACAGAGGGAACCTTAGGAACATATCCCGCTCGAGGGTATATGAACGCTTTAGTCATGCCTGGTGCAAATTCAAGATAAGTAGGGGCCACAGAGAGGGCCTGAAGGTCTCCTACTCTCCGCAGAGAGGTGATAGCCAACAGAAAGGAGGTTTTAAGTGTAAGGTGTCTGCCTGAGATATCTTGAATAGGTTCAAATGGGGGTCTGCACATTGCCTCTAACACCACCACCAGGTCCCACGGGGGAATACGGGACCGTACTGGAGGTTTCAGCCTCAGCGCACCGCGGAGGAAACGTGTAACTAAGGGGTGTCTTCCCAAAGACTGGCCATCGAGAAGGGCGTGGTAGGCCGCAATAGCCGCCACGTAAACCTTCAGCGTGGAGTGGGTCAACCCTGCAGAGAGCCTAGCCTGTAGAAACTCCAGAACTGTACCAATCGGGCAGTTTGCTGGGTCTAGCTGGCGGTCTCCGCACCATGAGGTGAAGAGTTTCCACCTCAGGGCGTACAGTTTCCTCGTTGAGGGAGCTCTGGATTGGAGAAGGGTCTCGACAACCTCGGTTGAGAGACCGGCTGCTAAAAGTTGTGCCCCCTCAGGGGCCACACCCACAGCTTCCACAACTCCGGGCGAGGGTGAATTATCGTACCCTGCGCCTGCGAGAGGAGGTCTGTCCTGATCGGTATCTCCCACGGAGAGCCGTCGAGGAGCGAGACTAGATCTGAGAACCATACTCGGCCCGGCCAGAACGGGGCTACTAACAACAGACGGACCCTGTCCCGGCGCACTCTCGCCAGAACTCCCGGGAGCAGAGCAATAGGGGGAAATGCGTACAGACGAAGCCTCGGCCAGGTCTGTACCATAGCGTCCAGTCCCAGAGGAGCTGGATGAACTAGAGAGAACCAAAGGGGGCATTGAGACGTCTCTTGAGATGCAAATAGGTCTACTTGAGCCCTGCCAAATATTCTCCAAATCTGCTTCACTACTTGTGGGTGAAGTTTCCACTCCCCGGGCCTCGGCCCCTGCCTCGACAGTATGTCTGCTCCCACATTTTGTTTCCCAGGAATATATACTGCTCTTAGTGAGAGGAGTTTGCTCTGGGACCACACCAGGATCTGGTGCGCCAGCTTGTACAAAGGGCACGAACGCAGACCTCCCTGGTGGTTGATATAGGAGACCACCGATGTGTTGTCGGTGCGCACCAACACATGGTGACCCCTTAGGTCTGGGAGGAAGTGCTTCAGTGCACGAAAAACTGCTAGCATTTCTAGACAATTGATATGCCATGTTCGATGGCGATCGCTCCACAGACCACGGGCAGGGTGGCCACTCATGACTGCACCCCAACCAGTGAGGGATGCATCTGTCGCTAGCGTTTCACGGCGACAAAGAGCTTCCAGCACCGGGCCCTGTTTCAAGAACCAAGGTTTCTTCCATACATCTAAGGCATGTAGGCAGCGCCGCGTGACCTTGATAGTGCGAAGTAGATTGCCCTTTGGGGAAAATCCCTTGGTCTTGAGCCACCACTGCAGGGGCCTCATGTACAGCAGGCCAAGAGGTATCACGTTGGACGCAGCTGCCATCAGACCCAACAATCTCTGAAATTGTTTGGCAGTGAGTGACTGGCCTTGTTTGACTCTCTCGACTGAGATGCGGATCGACTCGATACGAGCAGGGGACAATCGTGCCTGCATCGTGGTCGAATCCCATACTACGCCTAGATAGATGGTTCTCTGAACCGGAGAAAGTACACTCTCCTTGGCATTCAGTCTCAAACCCAGCTCCCCCATATGTGCGAGGACGACATCTCGATGCCGAACCGCAGCCTGCTCTGACTGAGCTAAGATCAACCAATCGTCGATATAGTTGAGAATGCGGATGCCCTGCATGCGCAGGGGGACCAGAGCCGCGTCTACACATTTTGTGAACGTGCGGGGTGAGAGTGCAAGGCCGAAGGGAAGTACTCGATATTGGTAAGCTTCGCCCCCGAAAGCGAACCTCAGAAACTTCCTGTGATGTGGAAGGATGGATATATGAAAATATGCGTCTTTGAGATCTATCGTGACAAACCAGTCCTGGGACCTGATCTGTGCTACAACTTGCTTGATTGTGAGCATTCTGAATTTTAGTCTCATAACTGAACGATTTAAGACCCTCAAGTCTATAATCGGACGCAGCCCCCCATCCTTCTTGGGAACTATGAAATACCGGCTGTAAAATCCGGACTCCCTGTCTTGAGGAGGGACCACCTCGATGGCCTCCTTCTCTAATAGGGTTTTCACCTCCTGTTCCATAACCAGACCCTGCCTGAGGCCGACTACTGTCTGAACGACCCCGTTGAATACTGGCGGCACGGAGCCGAACTGAATGCGGTAGCCTTTTTCTACTGTGTGCAGGACCCATCGAGATACATTTGGCAGTAGTTTCCACGCTGCTAAATAATCTACTAAGGGAATCAGTCTCTCGAGACTGATCTCTGGTGTAAGAGGCCCCCGCAGGGGCGGCGAGCGTCTCAGCCCCGCTACGCGCACGGGCGGAAGATACTGAGAGCGATGCTCGCTGGGACCTGCTGCGCCCTGGATCACTGGCAGGGTTAGCAGACCGGCCCCCAGAGGGCGCTGAGGGGAGACGGGCACCGTGTACTGCGGTGTGTACCGCTCTACCCCAGCAGAGGCTGCCCTCTGAAACCCTGGGTTGTTGGCGTCAGGGTTTCTTGGCCGAGGACTTCTTAGCTTCAATAACCGCCCTGAGATCTTGTTTGGGCTGGGAAGTCCTCGGCCGAGAGCTTCGTCGAGACTCTCGTTCCCGACGCGGAGGAGCACGAGAGGCGACGCTATGCTTCTGAGCCTCGCGGTACGAGGAGCTAGGGAGCGGCTGGGGCATCTCCCGCCCAGATGCCCCGAGGGAGCGACGAGGGAGGAACTTATGGAACGCCGCCGCTTGCTTGCGGGCCTCCTGAAACCTGTCGACGACAGAATTGACTGCGTCGCCGAACAGGCCAGTCGGCTGGATCGGGGCGTCCATGAGGCAGACCCTGTCCCGCTCTTTCATATCAGACAGGGTCAACCATAAGTGCCTCTCCGCGGCCACCATAGCTGCCATGGACCGCCCAATCGCTCGAGCGGTCTCCTTGGTGGCGCGGAGGGAGAGATCAGCGGTCCTTCTTAGCTCAGAGATATCATGGGACTTGATCTCCTCTCCCTCATCTAGCTCCTTGAGCAGATCGGCTTGGTACGCCTGTAACACCGCCATGGTGTGCAGACACGCACCAGCCTGACCTGCTGCCGCATACCCTTTGCCCACCAAAGCCGAAGTTGTTCTTAGTGGCTTTGAGGGCAATGCCGGGGCCTTTAGAGACGACGCCGCACCGGGGGACAGATAGCTCGCGAGCGTCTGTTCCACCCGGGGCATCGCTCTATAACCGCGCTCTCCCATCCCCACTACGCTCCTGTAGTAGTCTGACAAGGGGATGTAGAGGCGGGCCGAGAATGGGCGTTTCCACGACCTGGAGATCTCATCGGTCAGGTCGGGAAAGAATGGCAGGCCCCGGCTGGGAGGTGGCTGACTCGCGCGCAGGAAGCGTTCATCAAGCTTGCTTCTCTGCGGTTCAGCTGCTTTCTCGGTGGGCCAATCGATGTTTAGCTTGGCCACCGCGCGAGTAACCACCTCCAAGAGCTCCTCATACTGCGGCGAGTGGGGTGGCGAATCCCTGTCGAGCGACTCCACATCAACTTCCTCCTCGGAGGAAGAGAGGCGAAGCGTCGACCCCTCTCCCTGAGTGGAAGGAACCGCTGAGCGTGCTTCCGACTCTAGGGATTGGGTGCCGGATCTGGCAGAAGTGGAAGGAGATAGGGACTGGCCCGTCTCCATTCCCTCCACCAGATCCACTTGCGAACCCCACGAGTGCAGCCGCCGTTCTGCCTCAGCAGAAGCGGGACCAGCACCGCGGGGAACGCTGGCGAAGGCCCCCTCCTCGAAGAGGGCCCTCCGGGAACGAAGCATACGCACCGACATCCGCAAACAGTGCGGGCAGTCGGCCCCCTCGAGAGCCGACTCGGCGTGCTTCGAACCCAGGCAAACCACGCAAAGGTTGTGTGTATCCCCACCCGTTATATATCTCGGGCAGGGAGGAACACACAGCCTAAAACGCGATTTGGAATCGCCAGAATGCTTAACTTTCGCCTTGCTTTTGGGCATTGTCTAGGAGCTCTTAAACTGGACAGACAACAGTAAATAAGACTCACAGACAAACAGTTTGACAATCACACACAGAGCGCTTGCTGAGAGACGCGAAGCTGACGCCAGCTGCGTGGCACGTGCTTTTATAGCTTCCTGGTCGCTTACGTCACTCCGCCGGTGACGTCACGCTCTTCCATTGGTCTGATTTCACACGATATTCAGAGTCGCGCACGCTGGGCGCGTTCCCCAAAGCGCTTTTGACGCAGCTCGAGTTCCTGAAGAGGAACTGGTTTGCAAATATTCTGTCTTGTTCTGTTTTAATCTTGCAGTATTGTTCTGTTTGGCATTTTGAGTCCAGCATAACAAGAAGTTCTGTGGCAAGAGCTATTTTAGTGTTCTCATTAATGAAATTTCATTGAAATTCCACTGGAAATAGCGTAGTAATGTATGAAGCTCTGTTCACCCTGAAGCCACTTTCAAACTGTCGGTCACTGCAGCAAATATTTATGTGAAAAACAGACATTTGTGCACAAAATTTGGCAGAACAATGGTAAATGTGTTCACACTTTGTTTCTCTCGTTTATATTCTCTGCACTTTAAAACTCTTGTTTTACTTCCTTTCTCTTCAATTCTAATGCCTCTTAGCGTCCTTTATTTATTTGAATATTCCTTAAGTATATTTAACACAATCAAACAAATAATGTTTTTAATTGTTTTTAGTTTTTTTATCTGTCAACGTTATGGAAAGTATTTTTATTTGTCCATTTGTCCAATGTTCTTATAATTCTGTAAAAGACACACACACAAAAAATGATGGTTAATGCCGTCACTAGTACATTTTGATGCTTTATAGACCTGGTTAAAATCCATAGACTATGAAGTGATGAAGGTGTTTGGGAGTTGACTTTATTTGGGGACTAACTGTTCATGTTTTAATACTTGTCCACATAATAATGTTTCTTTCTTGGTCTCATTC
Organism: Carassius auratus; assembly: GCF_003368295.1. NCBI lineage: Eukaryota > Metazoa > Chordata > Actinopteri > Cypriniformes > Cyprinidae > Carassius > Carassius auratus. The sequence continues at coordinate 22,601,369 of NC_039283.1, forward strand.
TCTTACTTATGCAGGTGCTGGTTCACATCATAGATGAGAATGACTGCACACCAGAATTTATGCACTCCATTTACAGTCGAGACAATGTCCCTGAGACCACCCCTACTGGCACATCCTTACTGCAGGGTGAGTGTCTGTTTCTCGATTTATCTTTGTGTCCGTCTCTCTTTCTTTCTCTCTGTCTGTGTTCTTCCCCTGGCAGTCCCACTCTTGAGGCAGGTGCAGTTGCCGTTTGCTCTGCGGGGGTGAGTGTCTCTTCAACTCAGTCCTGTAATTATGAAATAATTCATTATGGCATCGCTTTCTGGGTGGTAAATGGATTGTAATCAAAGCCAGCTCAGTGGTTTCCAGGCAGAGAAGCTTTTCTGCCCCCGTCTTCCTCTCTTTTCCAATTTCTCATCCTCCCGACTAGCTCTGTCAAACTAGTAAAACCATTTTGTGTCTTTACTGACGTTGTGGGTTCTAGAAACACAGGTCGGAGACTGTGACCCAGCAATAGAGGTGAGATCTCCTCTGTGGCAATGGATGTGGCCAGGTGTAGGGCTACGACCCCCTCCATTTTCTTCAGATAATCATGTCTGATAGAGAAAGGCAGCTCTGAAGAAAAGGCATGCCTGACCTCCTTCTCTAAAGTACAAGCGTTAATGGGTAGGAACCTGTATATCTCTCTGTGCCGACCCAAGTCTTATCGCTTTAATTGAATGTGTTTTAGAAGCTTAAAAAAATAAGAATGAGGTGTCGTGTTGCATTTCAGAAAAAGCTTTGAGTGCATTAGTTGTCTGAATAAATATTCATAAGCCCTAATTAGTGGTGCTTGCTAAGTCAGGCACTATTAGTGGTGCTCATAACTTGTGTTTGAACAAACCTCATTATTAAAGGCATAGTTCTCCCAAAAATGTACTTACTTTCACATTGTACCAAATCTTCAAAACACCATTTAAGATATATTTAATAAAACTCTACTTTTTTTAATAAAAAGTTTCTGTTCTTCCATTAAAAGCGCAGGTAACCAAAACTTTTTATAATTTTTGTTAAAAGAGAGGTGTACTGCTTAAAATTAGGTTATATAAAATAAAACTTTACTATTTGTATATATAGTGTTTGTATATTTTACCATTTAAAATTAAAAATAAAACACTAAAAACTCAAATCAGTTAAAAGCCAGGTGTATAAATAGGCATAAAATATGACAATAATTAGTTTGATAAATGAATATTCATTTTGAGATTTGCTAAAGATAATATTTAACTGTTTTTAATCTGAAGATCAACTTTAAGTCTTTTAGGATGACAGAGGTAATCTTAACATGTATTGAATATCTAATGCTAATATTTATCCAGTATTGACTGATGCTGATAAATTACAAAATCTCTCATATTGAAGGCTAAGAATTATGGTATCATATGGATACATTTGTGTTTCTAGTAAAAATTTCATAGACTTCAACAGAAGGAGGCCTATCTATAGATCAGAATATCAAAGAGACTTGTGGCTGGACTTCTTTGAACAGCCTAACAACCACATAGCAACATGCTAAAAAACACTGAAAAACTACACCATAAATGTATGTGAAAAAAAGCTAAATTTATACACAAAGGTCTTGTTCAGTAAAATTGGCAATGATCTGTACATGTTAGACTAGTATATGCATGTGTCCTTTTTTATTAACATTCTCCAATCTAATAGTTATCTAAGTATAAAACAGAAGCTTTGTGCTCAGCAGCAAGGAATTTCTTCTCATCCAGTGTAGGGCTGTGCGATTAATCATAATCATTAATAAATCACGATTTGAGCATTTGCGATTTCTAAATCACTTTATAGCACGATTTTCCACAGCCCCAAACTCCTGTAGTATGCTATCCGAACCAATCAGAATGCAGAGTGCATAAATGGAGCGCGAGGACCAGGTTTTTTCCGAGCCCATATTAACGGTTCATAATGTTCACACTGCACATATTAAAAGATGTGAACACAAAAGGTTAGAAATAGAAAGGTGTGAAAATAATTCATATCTAGCGCCTGAGAACAGAGAGAGTGGTGAGTGCTCAGGAAACAGTTTGAGAGAGAGGAGAGACACATTTAAGTGCACGCACTCTCTCCAGGCGAGAGCAGCGTGTATCTGAGTGTGCGCGCCTGGTTTGATGCAAAGGAAATCCGCGTGCGAACAGAGAGATTCGCGCTCACGCATTATGTTAATGTGCTTTCGTACTACTGTGCTGCTTCTGCACCACATACACATACTGTATATGCACTGCAGACTAAGTATGTGTGAACCTGGCACCACTACAATGAGCTCTATGACCAATGCATTGCAAAGAGAAAAAAAATAGACATTTTGTCACACGTTTACTTTTATTTTGACTTATGTCTGTACTACAGACAAATTACTTTAATTGGTTTTCTTTAGAAATTAAGTTTCAAATTCTTACTGAATGCATTTATGACTGTAAAGCATGTCTGTGTGTTTCAAAATCGTGATTAAAATCAATATCGCAAAACTGATAAAAGAAATCAATATAGGGTTTTTTGTCCATATCGCACAGAGATCGAAAAGCTCTACGATGCCCCAGTGCTGGCCACCCTTTTAAAGAGCTCCTCACCTTCTCCGCAGAATTCTCAGTGATGAACTATTCTTCATTTAGACTTTGTTATGCACAAGCCTACGACACTGATGAAAAGAAGCAGAAAAGAGAGAAAAGCAAAGCAACAAGCAACAGAAGTGAGTCAGAACTGACAGACCACACGCTTTGTGTGGCAGATGCACAAATGTAGAATGCCAACTGCATTTATGCAATTCCATTATGTTTACATATCGCTGCACCCAGTGAAAACAAGCACTGTTCACCATATGAAAACAGAATGGTTCCTGCCTCTGATTCCAGTTGGCTCTCCTGTTTTAGTGCAGTACGCACAACAACTTTCTTTTTCTGTCTCTGCATCTTCCTTCTCTTCTTGTTTTGTCTCCCTCACTTTCTTTCTCTCGCTTTCAACATGCAAAAGCAGCAGGTTCACACAAACACCAGCTGGGACTGTTATTTTCTTATCAAATGTGTTCTGTTGTGAGTATAAAAAAAAGAAAAGAAAAACACGGTGCAATCGTTGACTGTGCGAAGCCTGGCAGAAGGGAGAGATTATTATTGTTGTTTACCTTAAAACGGGATTAGACTGTAAATTGGGTGCCAGCTTTTAATAGGGCCTAGCAAGAAGAGAAGTGCAGAAGGCGCTCCAATTATCACACGGAAAACGTCTCTGGGAGGATTTAGTGCACAGCGAAGCAGCACACTTAAAACTCGCCCAACCTTAGCACACCTTCCTACCAGCCTTTCTCTATCTCTCTCTCTCTCCCCCAAGCCGCCTAACTGGTATGTTTAATTTATCCCTGGTCTCTTACTCGCATGCATTAAATATGGTAATAGGTAGCCCTCAGAGACACTGTATTAGGGCTTGTATTTTTAATGAACCTTCTGTTTGAATCCTGGCCGTATGACTTCACATGCATTCATGGCTGCTCCGAATCTTGTTTATACTTGTGTGGAGCACTGACACCCACCCTTACCCACCTGCTGCCAACAACTGCAACAAGTCCTCAGCTTAACCGCGAGAGAAAGAAGGTTTCTGCTGAACATCACTACATCTATGTGTGCTAGCTATTTACCTTGAAGATTGGGGAGCTGTCATGTGGCTGTAGTAATTGAGTATGCTGGCCGACTGGGTATAATGACAGCTTGCCTGCAGTATAATGATACAGGGCCCTGACTTTGGCTGTGTGCCTAGTGACAGCAAAGCCTTCCTTCACTCGTACTTTTGATCTGGTTCAGTCAACAGCAGCTTTTCACTGTGACAGAAGAGCACTTAAATTGATCAAATATAGAACTGGCCTCTGCTACATAGTTTCAATTAATATTGTCTCTATTAATATGACAACGTACACAATTTAAAAAGCACTTAGCACAAAATGTCCAACAAGATGGTTTTCGGTGTCATACTGTTTTCTTACTGGATAAATATATATGATATTCAGAGTTTTGTGATTTGTTTTAAAATATATATAAATATATATAAACTTTTTTTTCGAACAAAGTGTCTTACCAATGCTGCATTTATTTGATCAAAAATTATTATACATTATATACAGTACTGTGAAAAAGTCTTCGGCCACTAATATTTTCACCAACAAAAATGGTTTTAAGTCAGTTATTTCTATCTTTTTGCTTTAGTGTGTCTGTAGTAAATATCAGTTTACATTTCCAAACATTATTTTTGCCATTAAATGTAATAATCCAGTGAGATTTTTGTTTTGCACGAGGAGTCCGACAGCAGGCAGAGCTCCACACAGAGATCTGATCTCATCATCATCAGTCTGTCTGAAATGACATGAAGAAACAGAACAAACTAAGACAGACTAAATCCAGAATAACTGTGGCAATGTCTCCAAGACACTTCAAGAAATCTACCTGCAAAGCTACCTGAAAAACAATGGGCAAGTGCATCTTGGACAAAAGCTTTTTTTTAACACATAGATTGGTCACACCAAATGTTGAATTAATTTAGTTAAGTTAATAGAAGTTAATTAATAAAATTATTATTATTACATTATTTTTGATGGCATCCTCACTTTACAGCATTTTTACACATGTGCCTAAAATGTTGCACAGTACTGTAGCTTTGCAGCTTTCTTGAAGCATGTTTGACACATTGCCACAGTTCTTCTGGATTTAGTCTTTCTCAGTTTGTTCTGTTTCTTCATGTCATTTCAGACATACTGATGATGGTGTGTGTGTGTTTGTGTGTGTGTGTGTGTGTGTGTGTGTGTGCGTGTGTGTGTGCGTGTGTGTGTGTGTGTGTGTGTGTGTGTGTGTATGTATGTATGTATGTATATATATATATATATATATATATATATATATATATATATATATATATATATATATATATATATAGTATAATAACCCTCCCGCTCCCCCCATTTTTTATAATGCAAAATGCAATTCCTTATTTTCTTATTCTGATTTAATTAAACATTAAGTATCTTGTGGCTGAATTTGTCACTTCATATTACTTGACACTTGAAACATGTATGTTAAGACACAGTGTTTTGCATACACACGCACACACAAATCCTTCCTCAAAACCCCACAAGCAAGTGGTGATAGTGACATTAAAGCATGTCATTGATAGTGAATACCCCCATATCAGAACATTCCAGGCCTAATGAGAACACAGCTGTCTGAGAAAAGCAAAGAGATGATTAAGAATTGGCATTTATTTTCAGTGACTGACCCAGAGCAGATCTCCAACAAGGTTGCCTTCACCACGATTTACTGCTATGTTATTGCTAGCTGTTGCCTTTAGTCAACGTGACCTGAAGTTTAACACAGATCTTTTGTCCCTCCCTCTCTCTTTCTAGTTCTGGCAAGGGACTGTGATACGGGGCTGAATGCAGAACTTTCCTACTTCATTCAAAGCGTGAACTTTGACATCTCATCTCAGGGAGTGGTGAGCCCCAGGCAGAGGCTGGACTATGAGAGACCCAACCACATGTACGAGTGCACGGTGGTGGCCGTGGACAAGGGAACGCCCCCTCGCACAGGCACAGCCTCCATCCGAATCCGCATGGCCAACGTCAACGATGAAGCTCCTGTCTTTTCACAAACAATGTATGGCTCTTTTCTGTATGTTTTCCATTTTCTTTTTTTGCAAAACGTTCAGGAATACTTGATTCTGATTGGTCAGAATCAACAATCTGCAATCAAATTTGCATATAATCACTACTTAAACCATATATTTGACCGTTGATCTTTTCAAATATTTCTTCTCACATCCTTTTTTTATGTTTATTTATTTATTATTAATTTATTTATATATTTATTAGTTTACCTTATAAACTTATATTAATCTATTTTAAACTTTATATATATTTAAATTTCATTTAAAAATTGAAATTATGTTTGCATATAATAAATACAAAACTGTGTAAATGATCTCTCAAATCACTTTCTTCTCACATAATAAATTCAACTCATATATATATATATATATATATATATATATATATATATATATATATATATATATATATATATATATATATATATATTAACTTAATTTAGCAGATTTTCATTTCATTCATTCATTCAACAAGATCCACTGGATTCAGAATTGGTGTTTATTGATGTCTGTACATTATTCCACTTATTTCACAGCTACTTAAATAAAGTATCTCTATCTCTTTGGAGTTCCTAAGTATAAACAGTTTTACACTTATTCTTCGTCACAATGGGATTTCATCAGAGCAGAAGAAAGCAGAGGGTCCCACGAAAGCTGTGCGCCAGGCATTTATTAAATGTAGCCAGAAGGAGAGGCAGACATGTGGTCTGATTCAGAAGAAAGACAACAGTCACACTGAAGCAAGCGAGCCATCTACACACACACACACACACACACACACACACACACACACACACACACACACACACACACACACACAAATAAGGCTCTATTTGAGAACATCATCTCCCTTGATAGAAGTTTGGGTGACACATAAAGGAGGTGGTGGTGGTGTATCATAATTAGAGCTGCAGTATGTGTGTGTGTTTATGTTAGGTTTCGCTCTGGTTCTTCTCAGTGCAGGGACCGCGTGGTTGTTTGTGTGCGCCCTGGGATACGCTTCAGAGGCCGTGTAGGGGAAGCAGATGGTGGGTCTGTGATGTTCTGAGCCTGATCTGTCTGTCTATCTCATTCTGTCTCCCTCTTTCTGCAGATATAAAACCTTTCTTTCAGAAGACGCCGGCCCGGAGACTCTAGTGGCCATTGTGCATGCCAAAGACCCAGACGGGGATGGCGTAACGTATGCCATCACTGGGGGTAATGAAAACAGCAATTTTGAGCTGGACAACCAGAAGGGTGAGTCAAGGGGGATGCAAACTCAAAGCTCTCTTGCTCTGGTAACAGCGTCCAGGCATCCAGTACAAGGCCTTGGGGATGCTGTCTTTAAAAAGAACATCCAAAGCCATCAAAAAAGAAGTTTTCTCTTCCTGTCTGCTCAGCACGCGCTTTAATCCATCATTCAACTCACGTTTGCTGTAAAAGCAAACACCCCTTGTGTTGTTTTTGGCCTACAGCTCTTGTTTTTTAGTGTGTGTGCACTTGTATGTGAATGCATATTTGTCTGTTTTTATGCCTGCCTTCCTGCTTTCAATCTCAAGGTTACATTTGTCTGCAGTGTTTGCTTTCCGTTTGTTTACCAGCACATTTTATGCCTAAGAGCTGGAAAAAGCAGTATGCTAAAGCTCTCTCCTGTCTTATCAGCCTCTCGGCACGGCTGTTCCACCACCTAACCCATTACAGGCCAGCACAGAGAGATGGCCCGTGGCTTCAGCACTCAAAAAAGCTGCGTGGAGTTGTCACTTCAAAAATGCAGCAACACTTTTTTTTGGTGCATAACCCCATACTCCTCAGTTGTTTGGTGAATGTGCAACCATAAAAAGAAAATTTTACGATGTTGTTAAGCATGATGCATAAAGGCGGTTGTCATTCTTTTCAGATATTAATGTTTTCATTTTGAGAGCTTGTCACCTTGGGTAAAAAAGTGCTTGTATTCATAAACAATTTTGACAGTGATTTTTTTGGTTGTGCACCCTTGTGAAAAACAAAGTACATTTTTGCAACCTAAAAAAAAAAACAATACAGAAATAATACTTATTATGGAAATGATACCCTTTAACAGAATACACTTTAGTGTGAACTGAATGTAATATTTTTGGGCACTCATTTTTTTTCTTAATTTTAGTTAAATGAAAATTTACAGTTTTATTATTTACTTTTAGATTAAAAGCCACTGAACTTTAGAAATCTTTTTTGTAATGCTGAATGCTCTGACCAGCTTTAACGATAAACTAAAATATCCTTTAATGTCATTTCTAATGATATTTGTAATAATGTACTTGTGATGATAAAGTTGCTATTTAGTAAATTTGGAATCTTAACTTTATTTTTTATACTGAATCAAGCATGGGCTTTAGTATGTTAGTCAGCGCACACAAAAGTGTACTTTAGTTTGACAAAAAATTATTAAATTAATGATTTAAAATGAAACTTATGGTCTTTTATTTAAGTAATGTTATATTATCTGCAAATAATTTTTTTTTAAATGTCATTGTATTATACAAGTGCAGATTCAATACAGTTAAGCGCACGTGTCTTTTAAAAGGGCGGTGAGATGAGCTAAAGCATTCTATTGAATTATTTACAGGCATCATCAAACTGCGGCGTAGTCCTCCTCCAAAACTGCGCGGGCCTCAATATGTCCTTAACATCACGGCGACTGATGACAATGCAGCCGGTGGGCCACTCCCCCTTAGCAGCTCCGCACAGGTCATCGTTGGCATCAATGACATCAACAACAACAAGCCAGTATTTGATGAGGTGAGGTTAAAAAAGATCTTAAACGTGTGTCAAAATCCATTTCTAGTGAGCAATACACTGGAGAAGAGCCTGACTCGATCGGTCTAGATAGGAGTACAGAATTCAAATATATTCTCTCATTAAATCTGCCTAGTATTGAGTGCCTCAGGCTTTTAATACGAATGACACTGTGAACACCTCACTAATGGCAGTGTTTATTGCTAGAGATGAAGTCTGATGAGACAGAAAGTAAAGAATAATGGGTAGGAGCTAATATAAAGAAATAAAAGAGCAGAAGACATACTGTAAATGAAAGGATAAACAATGAATTTTGTCTACTGATGACATCCACAGTCTCATTTTATAATCCGTTTTACAAAAAAAAAAAAAAAAAGATTCATTTGCTAAACACAATTTCTATGACATGATTCTCAGTTTTTAGGTTTGTTTTTGAATGTTAGATTTTGATGGATGCAGGAGACTGCCATGAACTTACATTATTTACTCAGACTGTGAACCAGACACCTGAATTGTCTCTTTAAGACATTTAAAATATGTTTGACTACATTGCGCATCTGGCTAAAAGGCTATTTCATGAATTCACCCCAAAATGAGCAAGTAAAAGAGAGCAAACATTAAAGAACGTGCGAAATGAAACACAGCGAGAAAGAGAAAGGTAAAAGCAGAGCTGAGGGAAGAGCAGACAGCTGGCAGAAGGAGATCTAAAGGCTCTTGGAGGTCTCCGGTGGGAGAGCTTTCCCGCACAGGCTAGTGGTGCAGGAGAGCAGTGTGTGAGTGTGTAGCCCACAGAATCGTGTTCCTGTACACTTCCGTGAGCCCCACAGGCCGTACTTCTGCTGCCTCCACTGCTGCGCCACCATCTCCTCTGCTGCTGCCCATGAATATTTCAAGGGGGAATTACTCCCCGGCACAGGGGATGCATATGAAATAGAAGCACTAAGTGAGCCCCAGGGGCAACATCTGGCCCTGTTCCTTCCTCTCACTCTCTATAGCCCCTTTCACACTGCACGTCGGACCCGGCTTATTGCCGGAACATTGCCGGGTCGGCTTCTGTGTGAAAGCAACCACGTTCCGGGATTGATTCCGGGATTGATTCCGGGATTAAACCCGGGTGGAGGACCTAGTAACATTGCCGGGTTCAATTGCGATGGGCGCTGTGTGAACAAAAGCCAGAACTAATGCCGTGTCGAAGTGATGATGCACGTTATCGTGAGACTCTTTTACCGGCTGTTGAAGGAAGATCAACGTTCCCGACGAAAAAATAAGTGCAAACTGTAATGAAGGAGAGATCAGTTAGTTCCTCACTTTCCGTGCTGACGCCGAGATCGTTTGCTTGCTTCAGTGGAAGTATAACGTGCCTAACGTTTTCGACTCGTACATTACACGTCACGCCCTGATGTCACGTGTTGTTACGGTATCTTTACAGGTTGTGTGTGAAAGCACGCACATATCCCGGGTAATCACTGACAGTGTGAAAGTGCAAAATCTAGCGACCCGGGAACAATTGCCGGAACACTTTACCCGTGTATTTGCCGGAATGGCAGTGTGAAAGGGGCTTATGAGTCTTTCTCTTCTGTATAACTGGTTCTCAACTGGTTTCAAGACTCTTCATTTTACATCAAGCAGTGATTCAGTGCAGTACCAAACTTGTTTATTGTACAGAAAATGTTCTTAAATTCAAATATTAAAAGTTTTTAAATTATTATTAATGGTAATTTATTAATATAATGATTGGTTTCTAAATCCTTTGTTCATCTTTAGAACACAAGATATTCTTGATGAAATCCAAGAGTTATTTGACACTGCATAGACAGCAACAGAACTGAAAAGTTTTATGGACCAGAAAGGTAGTAAGGACATTGGTAAAAAAAATTGTCCATATGACATCAGTGGTTCAACCATAATGTTATGAAGCTACAAGAATACTTTTTCTGTACAGAGAAAACAAAAATAAAGACTTTTTATATAATTTATATAACCTTTTAAATAATTTGTTGTTAAATTGTTGAATAAAGTCGTTATTTTTGCTTTCTTTGCACATAAAAAGTATTCTCATAGCTGTGTTACATTACGGTTGAACCACTGATGTTACATTGTCTATGTTATTGATGTCCTTACTACCTTTGGCAATTATCTCAAGTTTATTCTGAGAAGAAAAGTCAGAATTGTGAGATGAACATTTCTTATTATTTGTATGGTGCAAAAAAAAAGATACAAATGCGAGATGTAAAATTCTGTCTCGCAGTTCTGAGTTTATGTTTTTTTTATTCTGAGTTTATAGCTCATAATTTCTCTGAGAAAACAAGTCTGAATTCTTTCCTTTTTTTCCTTTTTTATTCTTTATTCCATAGGGGAAACAGGCTTCCATAGAAACGTGGAATGCAAAAAATATAAATGGTCATTCATTTTCATTTTAAGATATGATTTCTTTTGATTTTGAAGTGCAGTAAGTCATGTTCTTAACTGGATTTGTGAGGTTCACACTGCCTCATCTTGACCACACACGCTTTTTGATGTTCAGTTGAATGCAAAACCTTACCCTGCTTCGCAGTTGCTGGTTGCCGGCGCTCCTAATAGCACTGAAGATTATGGCAGTAGACTGTTCTAGTCTTTTCCCTTGCTAAAGTGAGAAATCCTCCCTAAGCCCTCTCAGAAAGGTGAGTGTGTGTGTCGAAAGACAATGAGAGGTGTGAAGTGCAAAGCACAGTGAGAATTCTCTTCAGAGGCTGGGAGGGAGGCTAATTCCAGCTTTTAGCCCCAGTATCGATCTAGTCACTTGATTAATCACCTTAAATTGACATGCCACTCCCTTGTGGGCACCGCTCATCAGATGCCTGCTCTGTAATGAGAGCATGATGAGAAAGCAAGAGGAGGAGGAGGAGGAGGAAGAAGAGGGAGGTTGAGCCCTCATTATGAGTGTGTTTGCTCATATTATGGACATCATATTGGAATTTATAAACACTTTATCTTAAATCAAAAACTTAAATCAAACTTCATTCTCTCTGTCGTCATGTCTTGGTGTCCTGTTCCTGCTTTTCTTGCTCTTTATCTATTATTTGGAATCATATTATTTGGAATCCAGCATCAGTCTTGTACTGTTCAGTTTTTGTTTGAGATCTTGATATTGGCCTATGCCAAGGCATTTGCTAAGAATGCATTTCTGGTGTTTCTTGTATTTTTATCCATGTCTGAAACTCGGGTTCCTTTAAAGTGCCACAACTACAGCGTGAATGCACTGGTCCTGGAGAATCAGCCCCCAGGCACTTTTGTCCTGCGCGTGCAGGCTCATGACGCCGACACTGGGGTCAATGGGGAGGTCAAGTATGGGATAATGCAGAGGGACGGGGCCTCACCAGGGTTCACTATCAACCCTGACACAGGTATTTCCTTCCTTCTTTACCAGATCATTGAATACACGCAATTGAGCCTTAGCTGGCATGTGTTTCTAGTCAATGGGACTTTAAACATGAGCAGAATGCATGCCATTTAAGTTTGTGAAATCACCAATGAGCATTGTATGTGTTGTGCAGGTTTGATCAGTACGGTGGTAAGTTTTGATCGAGAGAGACAGCGAGAGTATACACTCTCGGTCACAGCTACAGACCAAGCAAAGGAGCCCCTTATCGGCATCTGTCAGATCACTGTCCTTATCGCTGACCAGAACGACAACGACCCAAAGTTTGAGAACAGCCGTTATCAATGTAAGAACCACTAAACAATGTTTATAAGTCTTATTGAAGACCTGGTCAAACTGATGCAGATGTTAGCTACAGTGTACAAGGCAGCACACTTTTCTTATGTAAATCCCAAAGTAAAAGCTTTTTCTAAAGAGATCTATTTTATTTGTTACATAGTGATACTATGAAATGAAATCTTCCAAATGGTCTTCTGTGGAGATAGGATCTGTTGGCCTTACTTAGGATCTGTTCCTCTGCTTGTGTGCATATGTAAAGGAGAGCAAGAAGGCATTCTTGACATAGCCCCAACTCAGGTTGTAGCTGTAGACTCTTTAAACATTTATACATGGGCCTTTAACATTGCACTTAAGGGCAGTAAGGATTTTGCAAGCTTAACGAATTCTCAAGTTCAAGATTTCTGGGTTTAGTCAACACATTAAACCTCAATATTAAAAATGCATAATGGTCTGAGCAAGGTGAGGTTTACTGCGCTGAACACAGTATAAACACATCACTAATCATTTTTAGATGCAATCGTTTGCAATCCTGGAAAGCTTGCTTAGCCTAGAAGTGTGAGAAATTTGCTGTGCTCTTCTAAGTGATTTTATTTATAATTGCAAATATAAGTGCGGTAAAATTGATGACAGAATTCCTTTTCATCACATTAAAAGCGGTACTGAGAAAGCTCATTAACTATTAAAGAGAAAAATTGAAACATTTCTGGACATGCACTCCCCCCCCCCCTTTCCCTGCACATGGATTTTGATAGCAGCAGGCATTGCTTGTATTTAGACTGTTGTTATTTGTTTTTATTGTTAACCCTAACTGTGCCAGACTTTCTGCGAGAGGACACACCAGTTGGGACAAGCTTCCTGAGGGCAGCAGCTCATGATGACGACCAGGGCACCAACGCAGCCATTACCTACTCTCTATCCCAGCAGACCCCAGCCTACTTTCATATCAACCCCAGCACAGGATGGATCTACGTCAACCATCCTATCTCACAGGTACACACACACCTTTTCCAAGCTTTTAAAATGGGAGCATGCAAATACTTCTGTTGTTATAAAGCTAATTATTACTATGCAAAATCAATTTCTGTTGGGCAGACCCTTTGAGCACCTGAGCAGAAACATACATGTATAATAAAATATATATATATATATATATATATATATATATATATATATATATATATATATATTCGAGATTCGTCCAGTTTTTGTACTTAAATGGCTATTGTGAGTAGGACTATTTTTTCCACGTCTCATCCAATGCCTCTTTTGCTAGTACCAAAACGTAATTTTAAAGCTGGTAACGGAGGCTTGAGCTGTTGATAGCATTCTGATGCAGTTATTAATTGAGTTATTAGCAAGAGAGCAAGAGCAACAGAGAGAGAGAGAGCTTGTGTGAATTAGGCTAACGTACCTCTGTGCGTCACTCAACACTCGTCTGTAAACAGCGCTGAAATGTCACGTGTAGTCTTTAAGTTGCTACACTTTCTAACAGATAAAATCATCAAGGCAGCGCTGACAACAGCTTTTTGTGCAAACTGCGTGACCATTATTACAGTTAACTATGCGAAGTGATATGGAACTGTAATGTGGTCAAGAGAGCTTCCTGGAACTACATTCGCCGTGTTTTTCCCAGAAAATAATTGCACACCTCAGAACGTTCGTCAGCCAATCAAATTCAAGAATTCAACGGCCCCCGTAGTATAAATACATATAATTTATAATGAACACAGTTGTAGTCCGACTTGTTTTTGTTAAGTTAATTTGCTCTATTTTATTTTTTCTCTTTGAGGACGGCTCCAAATGTTTTGTCAGATTTAGTTAACCTTTGTTTTTGTCCCTAAAGTATAGAGTAAACATATGCACTTGTGTAAACAAACATGTTTTAAGATGACATGCATACATTCCTGCTGAGAAAACTTAATACTGTTTATTGTAGTACAGGACCTGAAAAGGCAAACTTTTGGAGCCAGTTAAGCAAAGTTTACTGCTGACTCAATCTTAGAAAGTGTTTTTCAATTAGTAAGAGTCATTTGAAAGAATCATTAAAGTAAAAAAAGCTGCTTAACTGCTGTACATGATATTCTGGATGTGAAACATCCAATGGAAAATGGTAGTATCAGGGATTGCTCTCTTCTTTGAACCTCCATCGACAGAAAAACCTGTCGTCACCGGTATCAGTGACAACTTACATATTATTACAGTGTATGCTGATAAGCCCCTAGGCTGGATTATATCACCTGTCTCTTGTGCTGACAGACATCACGGATCAGCCAGCAGATAATCGCTACAGACGGAGGGAGTCGGAACAGCTCGGTCGACCTCACTGTCATCATCACCAATGTGCACAACCAGCCCCCGCAGTGGGAACAGGCGGAATATTGGGTCACGATCCCCGAGAACACACCGCGCGACACCAAAATAGTGGTGAGACATTCATATTCCACCACAGTTTCCTCTCTGCTTCCAAACACAAAGTACCACTACATTTAAAAAAAAATGTACACAAAAGCATGGCTTTTCAGCCATTCAGATTGTGCAGCTGTTCCTAACTATTACACTAATATGTAATCATATGCTCTACCGTTCAAAAGTCTAATTTATTATTATAATAATTTATTAATGATTAATATAATTTGTAATTGATTAATGTAATTTCATCCTGTGATGCCAAAGCTGAATTTTCAGCACCTTTACTCCATTTTTGGGTTCTTTGACGTACAGAAAGTTCAAAAGAACAGCCTTTATGTAATCTTTTGTAACATTGTTAATGTCTTTATTGTACATTCTAATAAATTTAATGTATATGTATGTGCACACATTTATGTATGTAATTTTTTTTGCCCTATTGAAAAGTAATGTCATGCTCCACATAGCAACTCATTTGTGTGTGATACAAATAGTGCACTGTGCACAAGATACTTTGATCACCATTGATTTAATTACAGATGAAGCAAGAGAAATGACATAAGGATAAATATACAATATACACAGTACACACAAACATTTATTAATGTATTTGGCAATATTTCTCAGTATTCAATGATAATCATTCAATCATAATCATTTTCACTTTGTCTGCTATTCATTTTCACTAAGCTTCTCTTAGTTGATTCTGGTAAGCTTGTCTTAGTTGATTGTCTTTTCAGCCTTTGCATCAGTTTTTTTGTTTTGGTTTTTTTTTGGAAAAGAGAAGTGGTTTTCACTCACAAAGGCAGTGTTGTGACTTTCTGCTGAAGCTTGTCACATCTTATCCAGCCTTCATCTTGTCTGCTATTTCAGCCTGTTTCATTCACTGTCAAATGTTACATTGGTCTTGGAGCTTGTACTCGGAGAGAGATCAGCATCCACAAACAACCTCATTTGTCCAGCAAACTCAAGCTGACTGCTTGTCTGAACATTCTATTCTAATTCATTCAAAAGGGGCGAAAAGGCCAGTCCTCAGAGTCTGTTTTCCTCACAAACAGCAGATTTAACCGTGAAGAGTGCCAAGAAGAATTCTGCTGGAGTCACTGTGTTTCCCTGACATCAGCGGCTTCCTCTGCCTGCTGCCAGCTATTCTGCAATCTGTATGAACCTCCACATCTGTCTTAGCAGTCCTCAGTGGCACAAACTATGGCAGGGATGTTCACCTCTTCACGTTGCCACAGGATGTAAAATAGGCTTAGGTTGGATGTTTGATCTTAAAATACCTAATGATGTTTGTTAAGACACTCTTTAATGATTTACTGTCTTTGCATTGGAAGGCAGCTATGTAATCAGTACATTATGTTTTGAAACAGAAATTTACAGTGCATACATCCACAATCTACTTTTTATTTTATTTTACATATTCATGGTAATGAAGAACAGGAAAAAGAGCTAAAACAGCATGTAGCATAGTTTCTAATTGGTCGGGACTTTACTAGCAGCGTGAAGCTCGATTAACTGCATTCATCTCCTGACAGCCCGCCCTCCTCTGGGGGCTTCTGTTAGCATCCCTGTCAAAGAAAATTAATATTGTCCTAATGAACTGTTCCACACACCGCATGTTACATATTTTAATACAAATGTTTTTTTTCTTTTTTTTTTTTTAACTCCACTCAATTATTTATATTAATTAACATTCTCACTTATACTGATAGAATTCTAACCTACACTGTATAGACTCTCACAGATGTTGAATATATATATATATATATATATATATATATATATATATATATATATATATATATATATATATATATATATATATATATATATATATATATATATATATATATATATATACACACATATACGTGTGTGTGTGTGTAATTTACATTTATATATGTATGTATTTCTACAATCTGGTCCTCTGCACAGCATGAATTCTGTTATTAGCAGTGTATTAGTAAAGTAAAACTGTAACTTTAGGGCGCAGTATTCAATGTGACCGCATTGAAGCATATTTTATGACTGGCACTGAAAAAGAGCCACTGCAAGGCATCTCTGATCAGCTTTTTCTTTCTGATGCCATTGCTGTGTAATGAGATGATTTCTAATTATTGCTAATTTCATGGCACCTTAGGCTATGCTCATTTTGCTGGGAGTGCCATTATCCATCTTATCACCAGCTTATCTGTTTCAGTCTTTTTAAGTGGTTATTTTTGATTATGTCAACAGCTTTTCTTCATTTAATACAGGACATGAGACCACAGCTCTCAGAATGAGATTTCTTCTGCCATCACTCCAATTATGGTCTTGCTTGTACCTGTTGCCGATTCAGGGCCAAGAGTTTCTCATTGTGTTAGATTTATTGGGTCTTGTGGGGGGAGGTCACTAGTGTATGTTTTGGATGCTGTATTATAAAGGAATATTTCAACTGGAACATTTTTGGCACCTATGCATCATTACTGAATATTTATGTAAAAGCTTAAAAATGGCCTGTTTAATTTTGAGTGAACAGTTACTTTTAATTAATATAACCAGAAAGATTTCCTGAATGACTAGCTGAAATTGAGGCACAAAATTACTTTCCAGAACCTCTTTATTCACTGTCCCTTCACTGCCAAGTCCCTAACATTATTTAAGAAAATCTTGAATTAGTACTTAACTGCATCCTGCTAACTCTTTGAAAAAAATAATAATAATAAACATCCTTTGCTTTCATAAATCCCTCTCTGTTCAAGCTTGTGCTATTCTAGATTATGTTTGAAACTTCATATTGCTAGCCCATCTTGTTTTATTGCCACCTTAAGGTGAATCACTTGTATAAAGTGTCTGCTAAATGAATAAATGTAAATAGTGCATGGCTGATCAACAAGCTAGACCAGTACCAAAACAGCACTAGCTAGCCTAATCAATCATGACTAGTTTGAAAGGTGTAGCTGTATTAGACAAGCTGTACTGTTTATCCTCTCCTAGATATCTTTAGTCAGGTTTCTGCATGTCTGGGATTGTGTGTGTGTGTGTGTGTGTGTTAGCATTAAGTCTGCCACAGTGTGTATATGAAGGTGATGGTCCTGGGGGTAGTGTGTCAGAGCAGATCTGCGTGTCCCTGCCCAATCTAACAGCTCTGCTAATGGAGGATGTACCTGGAGGTCACCTTCAGTGTCTCCTCAGTTAGAAAATAAGATAAGTGTTGTTCCTCAGAACTTTTTACAACTTCCCTTCCTGCTCTCTGTTGAGTGTCAATGTCATTTCATATCCAGCCACTCTTTTTTTAACTACTTCGTCATACTCTCCACACTTCTTTAAGTTGGATGTAATGATTATAACTTAAGTCAAGGGGTTTCAAAACGCAGGGTGCACAAGTATTCAGATGCAATCACTGCCTTTTGTTAATGAAACACACCTTGTCAATTGGACAAATAACCTCATTTTCTTTATCCTTCCTTTCACATGTCTATGTTTCCCTCCTGTCAATCCCCACACCGACTCCCAGAACTCTAACACCGATGTTCCCTGTAATATGACTTGAAAAACAAAGTGCTTCACAACAATTACAGTCGATCTCTCTTTCGCTTCAACTTTCCAAATACAGTATGAACTCCCTAATGTGAAATAACTGTAGCAACTGGCTGTTCAGATCTGTTCTGTGTATTGGGATCCTCCATGCTAATTCATCCTCAGAACTCTAAATACAAATTAGACTTGTTAAACAGTATAATGCATTCATTAGCAACACTGAGTAGCCTTGTTGTGTGTCGAGTGCTCCTATTCATTTCTCACTCTCACTTCCTCCCCCCTCGTCTTTCTTCTTCATCTATCTGTCTGTCTCTCAGTCTAACTAATTAAACATTTAAATATCAGTCAGCTCATTGTGGTATTATCTCAAGGAATGCTAATTAACACATTTTCAAAAGCAGTAATTGCAACCTTGAGGATGTAATTTAAAGGGCCTTGTTCGTGTGTATGGATAATGAGAATGCTGTTCTCATCAAGCCTGAGAGACGTGCTCTAATAAACTCTTGGAGGGAAGATTAGACAGGTTGGGATTTGAAAGTTGGCCAAATTTCTGTTTAGTTGAATAGGGGAACTTTCGGTCGTATGAATAGTTTAACACCATGGGTGGTTAACCAATAGAATGGTGTGGTGGGCTGGTAAATGAAAGTCTGTAGGTTCAAAATCCATGATGGTTGATCTGTGAAATATCACCATTGCACTGACCAAAACACTTAACCCTGTGTTACTCCAGATGGATTGTCCCTGTAGAAACTACAATGTAAGTCACTACAAAAAATGTCAACTACATGATGATGAAATGAAGGTTTTGAAGTGAAGGCAAGATGGCTTAGGTTACTTCTGAGAGATTTTTGATGTTACTTTGCACTAAAACATGCTGTTTTGAGAGTGTGTAAGTGACTGTTTCAGGCCTCACAAGTTCTTTGTATGAGGGGGGGGGGGGGCTGAAAATCTTCATAAATTTACTTCAAAATGTATAGATCAGAGGTCTGGATCAGTATTTAGACACAGTGGAACTGTCATAGTAGCATTGGTCAGGGAAGTTATTGGAGCTCTGTCAAAGTGTCTGTGGCAAATAAGTTTACTTAACGGGCCATTTCTGTTGGGGGACACATACTGGATGGCAATGCCGACCCTTAAAAGCAGGAAGCAAAAGCCACAGAGCTTTTAAGGTGCTTGTTTTCTGTGTTGCAGTGGCTGGATGCTCTCAAACCATGGCCATGCTTGATTTAATGCCTGACTGGACCCATGTTCTCTGGCACAGAGTTCTTCCTCTGTAACTTGTCATTGCTCCCTCTCTCCATGCACGTTTATTTTGCTCTACCTTTTCAATTCAATTTCAATTCAATTCAAGTTTATTTGTATAGCGCTTTTTATAAACAATCGTTACAAAGCAACTTTACAGAAAATTATGTTTCTACAATATTTAGTAGTAGCTAGTAGTTTGTGCACATTTGACAGGATTTCAGAAAAAATAAAAATAATAATAATACAAGACGTAGTCAGCTAGACGATGAACTATCAATATTATTAATTAAGTTATTATATGATTCAGTCACACATTTAGCAATAATTGTTAGTTCTGTTTGTTGATTCAGGGTTAGCATCATCTGAGGTCCTCTGAGGGTCAGCATCATCTCTTCTCAGGTGTTCTGGATCCAGACTGGAGCTTGTGTAAATCCTAGTTACCACGGGATGTAAATCCCGTGGCGAAACATAGAAACAAAATACAGACATCATTAGCATAGCTGCTGATCCACAAAGTAAAATTAGTTTAACCCAAGCTAATGAATAAAAAAGCACCTTTGATCAGATGCAACTACACTCACAATTTAAAAGATACATTATTCTTTTAAACTCCTTTTCTCTGTCGTCAAAGTTTTTTAAACCTGTGTTTGTACGCCAAACATTCATTACACTGGATGACCATAAATGGGACTTTATCTTTGCTGTGTCTTTGGCTGTATTGTCATTGGTTTATGGTGTTTTGGGTTAAATGTGTTTTAGTCAGCTAAAAGACTTTGTGAGTTCTCAACACAGACATGTTCCAGCTGTAATATTGGATTTTCCAAGCCCAAATCGGCTCCATGACTTGTATCCAAGTACAATGCGTGCATTTTTGGATGAACACAGAATAAACAATGACTTTGGCTATCAAGTTGTAGCATTTTATTTCAAAAGTTGCAAAGCTGAGGTATGAGAACAATAGAAAGTGTACATTTATTCAGATTAACAGCCAAGAAGTAGTTACGTTTTCAAATTATTAAGTTATTTTGCAGTTAATATAGAATTTTGTGATCTGGAATAAATTATAACTTTGATATATTCAAACAAATCTCTGATTATGAGGCAGGGAAATACTGCTCTGATTAAATTATAAGTAGTATACTAATTATGGTTATAAAATGACATTGCTTACTCCTTAAGTAACTTTATGTCTTGTTAGTATAATGCAGCTCTGTGAGGCTGACGTCTGGAAACTACTACCGCAGAAAGTTACTCCATAACTGTCAATATCAGTTTGATAAGCAATTATGCTTAGAGATGGATTACAGATGAACCGTGTCTAATGTATTCACACGCTGCAGTCAGCAGACTCCTGACCAACGGTTCTGCTGATTTCAGATGCCTTTTCACCAGTGTTGCCAACTTCTTTCAATGGAAAGTAGCTAAACCCTGCCTGAATAGTCGCTAAATGGCGCTAGATGACGTCATATGCTAATTAGCATATTCATGACGTAAGTGCGTCATATTATCTTGCCTTTTCTGTGCTCATGTACTGCATTTTAAGGCAGCTAAAATTCTCAATAAAAGTTTTTAATTATTATATTTTAATGTTTCTGTTGTCCGACAACGGAATTAATATTATAATGACTGAAACGCGGTCCATTAAGACTACATAACCAGCTCTCAAAGATGTTAATCTCTGCAGTAAAATACTATTCATGACAATATTCTGATCAATTAATCCTATTCTAATGAAATCACATACACATAAGATTAAGATAATGATTGTACTGTGATTTCGGCTATACTTGTATGTAAAATAGAGTTAGAAGCAACAGAATATATTTTTTTAACTGAAAGTGCTGCTCCTCTCTGCTCGCTGAACATAACAGATGCACAGAGAGAGAGGCGTGTGTGCACGCTGGGAGAGAGAGAGAGCTCGTGCGGCAGTGTCCGAGACTCTCAGAGACTAAATAAGGTCTGTCGCTAGTCGCTTTTTTGGAAAAAAGTCGCTATGGGGGTCTGAAAAGTCGCTAAATCTAGCGACAAAGTCGCTAAGTTGGCAACACTGCTTTTCACAAATAATGCTAATTATACTGTTTGAGCTTTGGGAGAAGGTGTTTATCTTACTCTAATATGTGACCCTGGACAACAAGTCTTAAGTGTCAAATTTAATACATTTTCGAAATACATCATCTGAATGATGAATAAATGAGCTTTCTATTGATTTTCATGGTTTGAAAATATAGAATCTGAGAGTGCAAAAAAATCTAAATACTATAACAGGAACCTTGACATCACTGCTGAAAGATCTTCCCTATTCATGACATAATATTTCACCTTGCAGGTCATATTTAATTTTATATCACTAACCTAAAGTTAATCCCCCACCCCCCAACAGACCATCAAGGCGACTTCCCCTCTTGGTGACCCCAGGGTGACTTACAACCTGGAGGAAGGTCAGGTTCCTGAGACCAACATGCCCGTGCGCTTTTACATCAAGCCTAACCGGAGGGACGGTTCTGCGTCTATTCTGGTGGCAGAGAATCCAGACTATGAGACCACGCGTTTCTTTATGCTCCGAGTGCGTGTACAGAATGTGGCGGCTGTACCACTAGCTTCCTTCACCACTGTCTATGTCAACATCACAGGTGAGAGATACTTTATTCTTCTGTAAATTATACTGAATTATACGTAAACGGTAATATAAATTCCACAAATTTGGGTTAATTTAATATATATTTGTATGCACACACACATATATAATTTATTAATCATACATTTTAACAATAGATGCACTATTAGTATTTTTGACAAATAGAAAGTTCAAAAGAACAGCATTTTCTGGAATGTAAATATTTTGTTACATTATCAATGTATTACAGTGGTACCATGTCTAAAAAATCCTGGTAACACCATGGTACTTCATACTTAGTGAAAGACAAAGAGAAAGAAAAAGGATCAAATATATGTACAAATCTGACACAATGATAATAGTCAATGTTGACCCCTCTCACTAGCACGCTACAAATATGCCTTGACAACAGGTTCTACGCTGCCTGTTTGCAGGTAAACTCATTTGCTGTAGTTTAGCAATCAGGATTTCATGCCAGTGCGGTTTCTCAGAAGCACATCAGTGTCTGATCTGATTCACTGATTGTGTTTGAGCCGCTGATGCTAATGCCCCCCCCCCCTTTCTTCATAGCTCATTTAGCCTGTTGTGCTTTTGTACACAAAAGTGTTTTCTGCTGTCTTTGAGTGTATGTGGAAATACACAGAGTGCTGATGAGTGCATGACAGGCGGAGGATGGGGTTGTAGCACGATGGTGTGTGTGTGTGTGTGTGTGTGTGTGTAATAGGAACAGTGAAGAACTTTGGGACTGACACACAACACTTGAGACCACATCAGCATTAATTAAGAGGAAAATGGAGATTGAAATTGAGGGAAAAGGAGACAAAAAGCCCACGGGAAAATCTAGTTTAGAGGGGTTACAATCTACAAAGAGCTGAGAATCCAGAAAATAAACCTGCATTTAGTGAATCCAAAAATTAAAACTTGCACTTACTCTTGCTTAACCTGAACACAGTTAAGCACACACCAAACATGATCACAATGAACTAAGCCATACAATTAAAAATTAAAAGACCAACAAATGACCCCAAAGGTGACTCTTAAGTCATACTTAAGAATCCCATTGAATTACATATAAAATAAATCATACAGAAGATATCAAACCAAGTGGAGTTTATTTTTCAAGTAAAGAAAATAAAAAAAATTTAAATGCTATAATAGTTGGTACTTTATGGCAGTCTCAAATAGTGGAATATTCAGAAAAGCAATTTGGTTCTGAGAAAAGTTTAGAATCATTTAATTGCAGGTGCCTAATTTTGTATCTAATGCAGTTAAACTTCAAATACTTTTTGGGGCTACTGCATTACTGTAAAATAATGTTTTGTCCCTTATCTAACATGTGTCCAGATTCCATTTGAAGTTTTGTTACAGTAGTGTTTCATTTGTAACAGATTGCTCTCTCTCTCTCTCTCTCTCTCTCTCTCTCTCTTTTCAGATGTAAACGACAATGTTCCCTTTTTCATGTCATCCACGTATGAGGCGACGGTCCCAGAGGGTGCGGAGATTGGCACATCAGTTGCACAGGTCTCAGCAACTGACCTGGACTCTGGTCTCCATGGAATGGTGAGACTCCTCTAGAGTCATGGTCCTTCTGGTTCTCTCTAAAGACCAATTCACACTGCACTGACAGACACAAACAAATGGCAACACATATCATTGGGTTTTGTCGGCACATCTGTTTATGTTGGTCCAAGCTAGTTTTCGCAGATTTAATATGTTAGTGTGTATTGGCCTTAATACTCTACCTTGCAATGATTTTTAGAATACTTGATGCAAAGTTATTTTTTTATCTTTTCTATCTAGATTAACTACATCATTCTGAAGGATCAAAGTGGGGACTCACAGTTCTTCAGCATTAATTCCTACACGGGCATCATCCACACCCGGGCCACCTTCGACCGTGAGCAGAAAGGGTCCTACTTGATCGAGGTCCAGTCTCAGGACAGCTCAGAGTCGGGCCGACCCGGTCAGCAGGGTCAACCCAACACAGGTGTGATCCACAAAGCATGTCATCCTAACCTCACTCTGTTTCCCCTTTAATAATTACAGCAGGGCACACCAACCTCCAGGATGAACTCCATTCATTAAGACTTCAATGGGTCACGCCTAATGAAGAACTAATGCCATCCCAGGGATTTGTGCGTAATATAGACTGCGTATAATATAATAAGGCTGCAGTTTTAATATTTAACATTCATTAGGATATTTAATACAATTTTACACTGAAGACTGGAGTAATAGTTGCTAAAAATTATGCTCTGCCGTCACATTGATTAATTACATTTTAAAATCTAGTAAAATGGAAAGCAGTTATTTTAAATTGTAATAACATTTCACAATATTACTGTTTTACTGTATTTTTGATATAATGCACTCTGACGAGCATAATAAACTAATTTCAAAACCAACCCCAAAGTTTTGAACAGTTCTGCAAATATATATATATATATATATATATATATATATATATATATATATATATATATATATATATATATATATATATATATATATATATATATATATATATACACACATTTACATTTCACTTGAGCTCCGATGATTCAATTTCATCATACAATGAATGCCAGTGACTTTGTTTTTCTTCTTTTCTCTTTTGTTGTTTTCGTTCTCCCATCTTGGTTTGATTTATAAATTAATTATCCAGAAAGAACAGCTTTTCTCTTGAGAGACTATAATGCATTGATGTGATCTGGAAGTAATGCACACCTCTCTTCTGCCCTGTAGACACAGCCTACGTGAGGGTTTTTGTCACAGATGTAAATGACAATGCTCCAGCCTTCTCTCAGCCTGTATATGAGATCAGTGTGGAGGAAGACAAAGAAGTGGGCTTTGTGGTCATTACAGTTACAGCTAACGATGAAGATGAAGGTAATTTTGTTTTTCATTGTGTGTAGGTGTATCAAATATTATTCAGATAGTCCTGTCACTTGTCTTTAGTTTGTGGTTTTTGTTGTTTTAGTTTTGTTTGTTTATGCAATGATTCCTATCTGACAGTTCAATGATATATCTGACAGAGATTGAGGAGGAGGGGTTGCAAAAAGAAATTGGGCGAAATAAATCTAGGTGGAAAATTCGCTCCTTTTTGTGCTGAGCTTGTTAGCAAATCTCTGTGGTGAATGTGGGTGTAACAATTTCAGCACCCCATTTGATGTTTGTCTCTTTGATTTGTTTTTCTTTGTTGTCTTCAAGAAAAAGAATTAAATAAGTAGCAGGCTTTCTTTAACGATAGAAGTAAACCCTTGTGTGAAAGATTTTGCATAGAAATTTACATGAGATGCGTGACATCTGAGAACCCAGGCAAATAACCATTGAGATTTTTAAATGGAACGGAATAGGCAGCTCTACACTTTTGAAAAATATAGTGAAATGATAAAAGTAGTGTGTAATGGTAGATTTTTGACAAAACTCTTGAGAGGCTTTACCAGGTGGCGTAACCAGAGATTAAATGAGAAAGAAAATAACAAGTGTTTTAAACAAGCTGCACAGATTTATTCATCTATTATTAGTCAAACAAGGGAAAAAAAAAGTTTTTAAAGAAATAGTTCACCCAAACATGTGAATTCTGCCATTATTTACTCACATCATTGCTCTTTTCCATATTGCACCAACTTGGTCTGTTTTATCGAATGAGCTATTTTTATTTGAGCCGTAGTTTGAAGTAATCTTGATGTATAATGTATGTTTTTGTCATTTTAATTATTTTAAAATCAGGTTTTTTTATATATGGGTAACATTTTACAATAAGTTTCTGCTTGTTAACATTACTTAACCACACTAGTTAACATAAACTAACAATGAAAATAATTCAAAAGTATTTCTTAATCTTTGTTAATGTTAAATCCAACATTTACTAAAACATTATTAAATTCAAGAGTTGTATCTATTAATGTTATTTAATGAACCTGAGCTAACATGGACTAACAATGACAATGAATTGTATTTCTTACTAATAAATTACTAATGTTAACAAAGATTAATAAATACTGCAAAAAATGTATTGCTCACTGTTAGTTTTGTTTTCCAAAGTGCTCCATATTGTAAGAGTATTGTTACCAAAGTATACTGAACCCCTCAAGGGCAAGCTGAAGCTGCAGGGAGTTCATGTTTATTTCAATAGCACACAGACTTTGCAATGATGTAACTATCACCATTACCGGTACACCATTTTACAGAAGACAGTCTGTATTTTTATTTCTCCCTGTAATGTAAGATGCCAAAATTAGCATGTGTACAGTTATTGCTGGCAATGTACTTTACCTTAATGCTATGCATTGTTTGACCTCTGAAATGAAACTTAGCTGTTTAGTAAATGGTTTGTTAATGTATTTAGAGAGCTCTGTATCTGTCACGATACTACTGTGTCAGAGCAGGGAAGTTTTCGGAGAACACACTTTAAAAATCCAGATAGTGGTTAACACAGGAAGACAGGAGTCACACATAGCACCTCACAGAGAGACTTTCAGACATACAATACCAGACAGGGAATCACAGGACAGACTTCGCTATAAGTACTAACACAAACGAGGGTAATTAACAAGACACACATGAACCAAATAACACAATCAAACATGAGGGAAAACTAGGACACGGAGAACACATGGGGAGAAAAACTCACACACAAACAATCCAGGGGTGTGACAGTATCTTTCAAACAATTTCAGCACTGCCTGAAAACATGAACAGCTATGAATTAGTCTAGTGAACTCTCTGTGGTCAGTTAAATTAGCATATTCTGGAGCGACTTCTACAGTTGATTTTGTTATTCCTGTTGGAACATTTGGTCTGTCACTCTTTCCTCTTCCAACATAGCATGGCAGCCTTCCTGTCTGCCCGTCTGCCCACCCCGTCATTTCTCATCCTCTGTAGAATATTCAAAGCTTTCACCTCCACACATCTTGGTGACACGATTCTCTCCACCTGATCTCACTCTGATCTCCATCAGGGCATGGTGACTTCGGCTCATCTGTCAACAAAAACAAACAGGCGGGAGCACGATGTCTCTCACGGTGTCGCGGCTTCATGTGTTACATATGCATGACAAATTATGTGTGGCATGGAGCTGCATCAACAAGCAGACTGAAGAGAAAGACACAGGGGCAACAGGATGGAGACATGCAGGTGTCTGATACCTCATTAATGATGAGACGCACATGCTGCCATGGAGGTGAGAAAGGTGACATGACCTGCCACAGCTGGATGGACAGTTCAGAGCCGAGCAACAGCTAATATCTCACTACTGTTATGAAGAGCCATGCAATTCGAAGCTTGATGTCCCTCTGTCCCCTTCCTGCTTCCAAAAGCACAATGAGTGAGATCGCCATTAAAATGAAATATTTCTTATTACGCTGGGGATGAAAATGTGGAAAAGGAATAATTAGGAGCTGATTTGCAGGAGAGAAGGAATTGTATGGTCCTGTTAAGTGTTTCCTAAAGCTGATTAGCTGTGCCTTCTTTGAGCTGTTCATTAAACTCCAGACTGATTTTAAAGATGGAATATGTAAAACATGGCAAACTTTCTTCAACAGCCGAATGAGCAAAAGGTCTCCTAGACGTTCAGCTGTCTTTCATCACCAATGACCATTCTATATATCAGTTGCTAGGTTTAACCTAGTTGGCTTGTGGTGGTGGTGGTGGTGTGGGTAGGGCCGCCATATGGACTGGCTAGTCATTAAGGAAGCTTGCTTTTGGCAAAATCACTGGAGCGCCCCTCAGCAAGTGTCACAGCACATCATAATTCACAACCCTGATGGGCGTAGCCAAGATGAGCATGAAACGTTCTAATAAAATCCTCACACTTCATGCCCAGATGCCGTTTGTCTCTGCCAATCTGAAACCGAGCAGGTGCGAAACTAGAGCCTTTCCCCCTGCAGTGTACCATGGTTGGATAAAGCCATTTGGGGTCAAGCTGGGGGGCAGCAGAAGTGGGAAAGATAGACTGTGGTCATTGTTTGAAATAAGATTTTCAAGCACAGATGTACATCTCTAAAGATGAAGAGTTTATTTTTTATTCCAATAGGGCTTCCAAAGAGAATTGCTAGAAAAAAAGGAACATTTTATAATATTGTTATTATAAGAAAATATGTATTTATTATTTTTTTTTTTAGCATTGTATTTCACATATTAGCAGAGATAAGTTATTAAACTTTTTGATGTATCATTTTTATAATCAAACTGTCATTTCAAAGAATCAAATTGGATTTAATGGTGCATTGATTAAGAAAAAACGGTTTAAAAATACGTACAAAACATTCTTTGTGACATTGTGTGTACGTATGTTGTTTCAGTATTTAAACACAATCATATCATGTCTATGTGCATTAGAGCTTTCTTGTCCTTTATGTAATCCTCATAAAACGAGCACAGATTAATGCTGACATTCTCTTTTTATCGAGCTCAGCCAAGCTTAACACTTCCTAAAATGCTAATGCTTCCCAAACCCCCCAAACAGGTGCCAATGCCAAACTGCGGTACCAGATTACCTCTGGGAACACCATGGGCGCATTCGATGTGGAGCCAGAGGTTGGCACGATCTTCATTGCCCAGCGGCTAGACTATGAGCAGGTGCAGCGCTATGAGTTACGACTGGTTGCGTCGGATGGAAAATGGGAAAACCAGACAATGGTTGTCATTAATGTCATCAACCAGAATGATG
The DNA here is from genome assembly GCF_003368295.1 of Carassius auratus. Lineage (NCBI taxonomy): Eukaryota > Metazoa > Chordata > Actinopteri > Cypriniformes > Cyprinidae > Carassius > Carassius auratus. The sequence goes on from NC_039283.1 coordinate 22,629,947, forward strand.
AGGCACCCCTTTTCACTCAGACTGAGTACCACGCCAGTGTCATGGAAGAACTTACAGAGCTTCCTGTCCTTGTACTTGAGGTGAAGAGTTAAAAGACTATTGTCAGTATCAGTGTGTCAGTGTAAAAAATAGACGTCAGAGGCTTTGCATAAACATACCGGAAAAGAGGTGGAGAGAACTATCCGCATTCCTTTGCTCTGACTATTAACTATTAAATGCCCCATATGTTCTGTGACAACTGTGTTGAATTCTTATATGCATGCCTGTTTTTTTCACATCTGTTCTTCACACAGGTCTCAGCCACAGATCCAGATCAGGAGGCGGACCAGCGTGCAGTGCGGTATTCTCTACACGGGCAGGGAGCTGGTAGTGAATTCACCATAGATGAGATGAATGGTAGGATCTTCTCCCAACGTCGTTTAGATCGTGAGGTCCGCTCGGCCTGGCAATTTCTGGTACTTGCCACTGATGAGAATGGGGCAGGTCTTACCGGGTTTGCTGATGTTCTAGTCGAAGTGCAGGATATCAATGACAATGCACCTGTCTTCCTGTGTGCAACAGACAACTGCTTTTTGGGTCATGTGCCTGAGAACTCCCCAGCGGACACTTCCATAATGGAGATGCAGGCCACTGACCTAGATGATCCAAAAGCTGTGAAAAACGCTATTCTTACATACAGAATTGTGCAGAATGTGCGCAATGAGATAAATCTTAACCTTTTCTCCATCAACCCAGCCACAGGCACAATCTATACTGTTTTGCGCTCTTTGGACAGGGAAGTGGTGGATCGATATCTTGTTGTGGTAGAAGCTCGTGATGGAGGAGGACTTTTGGGGACAGGGACAGCCACCATCATAGTTTCTGACGTCAATGACCATCCTCCAGTGTTTACCCAGAGAGTCTACATGGCCTCTATGCCAGAAAACATGGACATCAACAGTGAGGCAGTGGTAGTGGCTGCCACCGATGGTGATGAAGGTGAAAATTCAGTCATGACGTTCAGCATCATTGGTGGGGATGAAGACCGCAAATTCTTCATTGAGACTGACAAGGTGAACCACCGTGGCATAGTGAGGCTGAAGAAGAAGATTGACTTTGAGAAGCCACATGAGCGCACATTCAACCTGACGATCAAAGTGGAGGATGCTGACTTCTTTAGCCTGGCCTACTGCATCATTCAGGTGGAAGACTCCAATGACCACACTCCAGTCTTCTTCCCACAGTTCTACGAAGCGGGATCCATGTTTGAGGACGTTCCAGTAGGCACCATCCTGGCACAGGTGACAGCAGTGGATCTGGACTCTGGACAAAATGGGAGGTTCACATACAGCATCGCCCCAGAATCTGACCCCTTTCAGCAGTTCCTGGTAGATAAGAGTGGTTGGGTTTTAGTAGCTGACTCTCTGGATAGTGAAAAGGTATCTCAACATAGGCTTATGATCCTGGCCACTGACATGGGCAGCCCTGCTCTGACTGGCTCTGCCATTGTGCTAGTGACCGTACAAGATGTCAATGACAATGGACCAGAGTTTGAGGCTCCATATCGGCCCATTGTGTGGGAGAACACTATTGCACCACAGGATGTTCACATGAACGATACATCCGTTCTGTTGCATGTTATTGACAGAGACACATCATCCAACGGAGGGCCTTTTTCCATCCGTCTGCTGATGCTGACATCTGATGTTACTAATTTCAACTTGACTGATCTGCGGAATGGCAGCGCCTTGATAACCGCTCTCCGCAGCTTTGACCGGGAACAGCAGAAGCAGTATCTTCTCCCCATCCTGATGATTGACAGCGGTTCACCACCAATGAGCTCCACCAGTACACTCACCATCATAATTGGAGATAAAAATGACCATCCCCATGCACCTGGACACAGCGAGTTCATAGTGTACAAATTACCGGGTATGTTCCAAAGAAATTACATAATCTTGCTACCATAGTACCTGCTGAGAAACACAGAAAATTCACTGCCTGTTGTTATTTACATCCCTTACAAAAAATACTGTGGCAGTACCATAGTATATTGGTGGCGATACTATAGTATTTTGAAATATACCATGGTACTGAAATTCATATATCATTGTATTTTAATGGTACTCTAGGGTACTTCCAAGAATACCATGATACTACTATTCTGCATGTCCCGAATACCATTGGTGGCACCATAGTACTTTTTGTTAGTGTTAACATATAATTTTGCATGATATTTAGTTGGTACTCCAAGGTCCTTTAAAATATACTTTGGTACTGCCATGGTAAATTTGTAAAAAAAAATAATAAAAAAATAAACTATGGTATTGCCATGCTACATGTCCAGAATACCATGGTAGTACCATGTTTAAATTCCAAAATACCATGAAATTATTTATTTTATTCTACTTAAAAATATTTTAATAATGTGTAAAGAAGTCATGGCTAAAACACTACGTTTTTTAGTCTTCTTAATTTATCACATTTTAGGAAATTAATATAGTTTTACTTGATATATTTTTAGCATTTTCCTCTTTTCTCTGATGAAAATGCATTAGTCTTTTAATAAGAATTTGTCATGTAACTTAAATATGCCATGATGGTAACAATTTACTTAAATCCAAGGCTTAAGAGGCACATAAACAGGAACCATTTTAAAGGGTGTTGATTTCATGACTAACAGGATTTCAGTATTTCGTTTTTCCTTTTGGAGAAATGGCAATGCTGCATGCTAATAGCATTGCATCCCTCCCCCCAACCCCCCGTGCTTGCTGTTTAAGTGGGTCCTTATGTGCCAGTGAGATGCTCTGCTTTTTGCTTATCTTTTTAAAGATATTTCTCTTCCGCCCACCCACACAGGCGCATCGCCCCAGGTATCGCACAGGCTGATGAAGGTAGCTTTTCTTTAACCTCATTATGTATTTTCCCCAGGTGCATTCCCCATGACAGTGCTTGGACAGGTTCAATCCCCTGACCTTGATGATTGGAGTGAGAAGGTTTACAAGTTCGAAGGCAAACCCCCCAGGTGCTTTGATCTTTTATTGAAGTTTGATTCAAACTCTACTGTGACACTTACAAGAGAGAAAAAAAAGCGAGGTTAAGGTAAAGGGTGTGAGCGTGCAGAGCCAAGGCTTGAAAACAAAATAAAAATTAAATCTGTTTACTCTGAGCTGAACTGATATTTTAACGTTTCTGTTCCTGCGTTCCTCTGATATTATTACAATTGGGTGGAAGAAATACCGGTTAATAACGTTATTTTTTAAAAACAATATTCTTTGCCTATAATTTGCCTAGGAAAAAAATAGATATCTAACGCTTAGTCACAGCAAATACAGCATCATCTTTTCTAGATTTTGGCCAAATGAAAGCTACTTAAAAAATAATAATAATCATAAATAATATATATTTACACTTTCAAGACATCAAACTATTTTTAAGATATTCAAAAATGTTTGCTGCATTGTTAAAATAATAAAATAAAATAAAAACTTGTATAAAATTTTGTTTTGAGAGTGAGAAAAAAAAAAACTTAAACTGGTTAATAATCGGTTAAGGAGCGTCGGATAGGAAAAATAACCGAAATTAACATCCCTAGTCGGTAATGTCACAGAGCAAAGAATATAGAATAATAGTTACTGTATAATAAGTAACGCTGTATATGCGTCCGAAAGTTGGACTTAGAATTATTTTGAGGTTAATATAGCAAATGAAAACTGTTAAGCTTCCGGGAAATTTGAGAAGCTCCGCTAGGCTAGTTTAGTTTCCCTTACTCCACAACAAATCATAACCGTATTTAGAAAATAACAAGAATTACAAATATAAGAAACCATAACAATATTAACGACAAACCAAAACTAATTAATTTAGGGCTAAAAAAAACTCAAACTAAACCAATGGAAAATCAAATGTTTCCGTATCCGCAATGTATTTGAATGCCAAATGATTATAAAAATAGCCTACCTATATTAACAGTGTTTATTATAGCCTAATGTTTGTAAACATTTTGTGTCTGCATTATGTCTATTTCTTAATGAAGTAATCTTTTATTTCTCTAAAAAAAGTATATGTTTTTTATGAGCTGCATCTAAGTGTGGTGGCCTTTGTCCAAACCAGACTCTGTGGCTAATGCCAACAATGGCACCTTTAAGTAAAGTGCTTATGCTAACACTCCAGCAACCAATGCCAACTCAATCAGTTTAGTCTTGAGTTCAATCACAGTCTATTTCTGTCTGTTTCATTCAAAGCTGTGCCCGACGGTGTGTTGTGGAGGATCTCCTCATTAATTTGGATAATTAACACATTAATACATTAGCAGTTAGCTGTGTGCTAGCTAGTGTGACACATCTCTTGGCACCAAGAGCATAGCTTCGATCCAAGCAATTTTTCATTTGCTTACTTGTCAGTTAAGTACCTAATTTGGCACCCGAGCTGAAGGTTATCATCGAGGATGAACACTGTTCCTGTTATATGAACATGATTGAATTTAATTTGCGCAGTGACTACTGTGAGTTTAGCGACCTTGCTGCATAGTGTTTGAAGTTACAGGGCCAAGCAAATGCCATATTAAGAGCCATAAACCAGGGCTGCTGTAATAGACATGAAATGTCTATTTTCATTGTGTGTCTTTGTCCTCTAAGCTCACCCTACAAAACATATATGCCGTTATTTTACCAACAAATTTCAAGAGTGCATGATTGTAGAACAAATGTACATTAATATAATGTACGAGCGTGAATCTCTCTATTTGCATGCAGATTTCCTTTGCTCTCGCACAAAACGGGATGCTCTCTGCGCAGGGATATGCTGCTCTCACCCATTGGGTGCATGCACTTAAAACATGTCCATTACAATTGTGCTAGAAATTCATTATTTTCGCACCTGTATTAAATGTTGTCAAAAATTATCAACCAATCAGACATTTTGGGGAAAGGATTTTTTGATGAATATAAAGTAAAAAAAAAAAAGCATTCGTTTGAAATAAAAATTGTGTTAGTGTAACAAAAAGTCTTTACTGTGGCAGCTGATAGATACTGTACTTGTTAATTAAAGTATTAATTTCTTTAAAAAAAAATTATAATAATAAAAAAAGCATACTGACCCCAATGTGAAGTGTAGGCTAATTATCTTTTTTTAAGCATATATCTCACACAGTTGAGTTGTGGTTTATGCTTAAAAGCAAGAAAAATGTGCACAAGAGGACACGCTTGAAAATGCACAAAAGAAATAATACAAATGTGACCTAGAGAGAGAAAGAGCGTATCCAAAAGAGAGACTAAGAGATTGGTGTGGCCCAGCTGTTCCTGGAATCTCTTATCCAGAACAGCAGAACTGTCCCTGTCATGGTCATCACATCTGGAGATGGAGACAGGAGTTGACATAAGTGCTTTCACTGATATACACACTGTCATTAATAATACATCTTGAGTTATCTTACAGCATCAGTGCTGCTCTCTCATATGTGATGATCCAAGAATGAACCTGGGAATGAATCACCAGTTACTGTACAGTTACTTTCACTCTGGTTTAAAAGGGATAACTCACCCAAAAATGGAAATTCTGATACCATTCTGTCACCCTCGTTTTTTTCCAGACCCATATTTCAGAGGTGTTAGACAGAAAGTTGATGCTAGTAGATGCTGTCGAGCTCCAAAATGAAAAAAAGAACCAAAAGTATTATAAATGTCTTCCCTCTATATGTACATTCCAAATGCTATAAAGCCATAAAAGATAGCTTTGCGTGAGGAACAGGACAAATGTGTGAAAAAGAAATGAGTAAATTATTAATTTCTTTTAATCATTATTATAATATAAATATTTACAGGTAGTCAATTGAGATGATCATCAATACACTAGTTGAATATTGAGTCGTGAATTAATTCTCATCCTTTTAACCCACTGAACATGACCCCACACAGGCAATTCAGCCTGAACCAAAACACCGGTCAGCTGAGCATCCGAGAGGGAACACCAGCTGGACTCTACAGCCTGCAGGTGAGGGTGGCAGATAAGAGCTGGCCTGATGTCACCTCATCAGCCGAGGTCATGGTGATGGAGCTGGAGGAGGAGGCGCTGAGGAATGCTGGGTCAATCAGACTGGCCAGTAGGTGACTCTTCGTTTAAAAAAGAAAAAACTGACAATAGAACAACTTGTTTTTGTTTTAATTTATTAATCTATTATTTCTTAAACATATGCTTACATTTTTGTTAGTTTAACATTCATTTTATGTGAGAAGATTTTATTTTCCCCAAAAATGCTATGTTACTGCATTGGACTCCAACTTTGTGACTCTTGTGGAGTTCCCGTTCAGAAATGAACAACCTACAAAAAAATTGTTTGTAGATCTCTCATCATGCAATATTATTACCAAATGTAGTATTTCTATCAACTTGTTTTCTTTCAAATGGCCATTGGGTTTTGTGTTTCTTTTTGGAGCTTATTGCTATTTATCTGAATTTATGCACCTCTGTTTTTGAGCGCACATTGCAAAAATTATCCACAAAAAATCTTTATTTCTTTTTCACTCCGAAATTTAGGTGCAGAAGCACAGATCAGTGAAGCCTATGAGTACGGTAGTCAGTTCCAAAAATAAATAAGTAAATAAAAGTACAAAAAACATTTAAAAAAAAACATAACATTTGCATCATTGTGTCCCAGTTGAAAAAAGTGACTCATTTTTATGCTCAGTCATTTCATTTCACCGTAAAAGTTTATGCATCACATTTCAATGTAGATTTTGTAAGTGTATCACATGTAATGCAGGCTTTTATTGATGAAGGAGCATAATGCAGTACACAGCCTGAGAGTAAGTGCTCTAACTTATTTCATATGCGAAGAGGCCATCTGCTTGTAAGTCTTAGGAAAAAGTCCAACAAAATAGAGAGATTGTGGAAAATATATGGTAAAAAAAAAACTACATTTGGTACAAGGAATATTTTAAGTTGTAAAAATTTTTTAAGAAACAGTATGATGTTAATAAATATGCTTGGATTTTACACTAATGGCAAGTTCTTTGTATGTGTGTGTTTGTTATGCACAGACCTTTCTGCAAATGAGTTTTTCCGAGCATCAACTAATGAGGAGAGCCGATACATGCGTCTCCGTCGCCTCTTGTCCGAGCTCTTCCAGATTGATATTGAGAACGTTGACATCTTTAGCCTGGCCAGTGGCAGTCAACCAATACAGCATCACCTCAGCGTGTGGTTTGCCGCCCATGGCTCGTCATACTACAAGCCAGAGAAACTCCACGGCTACGTGGCAATGCACAAAGCCAAGGTGAAAAAGATATGCACACAAAAAACATCACACTTTCTCACCAATCCTTGTCTCCTGTGTTTCTCACATAGGCACAGACATGGAGTCTGTAAAGCCATTCACATTTACATGCGTCTCACATATGCACTAAGAGACACACTTTGCAATGGTTCAATAAATATTTAATTTCCATGTAAGGTGGGCTGACGCTTTGGGCTGGGGAAGCAAGCAGGATTTCTTATAAGGATTGAGGGAGGAATGGATAGAAAGAACATGTGGCTCCCTGTGCAGCATCCATCAGTCTATAAATCAGGTGTAGAGTGGGTGCTCTTCACAGCCCAGCGTGGTGCTAATACTCTCACCGAGATGATGTTGATGCACTACACAGGAAGCTGCTCTGACATTTTTAGAGCCGCTGCTGAGGGATATGATGGACTGCCCTTGAGTCCAGAACAAACATACACACTCACACTAACAACACATGTACAGAAATGATTATAGTGAATCACCTGTGTTGCTTTGTTCCACTTGTGAATTGTTTTGGATAATAATGTATATGGATAAAAAAGGGGTTTCTTATGCTAAAGAAAGAAAATGAAAATGTAGTCATCAGAAAGAAATTGAAAATATAGTCATCCAAACGTATGCTCTTGTCGTTCCAAACCAATATGACATTTCCTTTACTGTTTCCCAACTCCTCTTTTCCTTAATTTAATTTAATTTTATTTTATTTTCAGTAGTCTGACAAAAGTTGTCTTTTCCATATAACTAAAGTGAATATTGACTGGTAAATTAAAGGAAATAACAGGTTGAATGTGGGGGAAAAAGAAAGGAAGAAATTTGTAAAATTGAAACATAATATTTGCTCTAATGTACTTTGTATTTTAGCTTTTCGTTTTATTTCATTTAACTTGCAATCTAGTTGTAGTTATGTCAGGTTGCCAACTGTTCCAATATGTTGTTTTGCTTATGTGTAGAATTTGTTTTTATATAAAAAAAGATATCAATCATCAAATATTGTAAAAAGGAATCAGTTGTGGAAGTAACATTAATTCAGCAAGTAATTTAGTAGGATTTGTAATTCTCTTTCAGCTGGAGTCCGCTCTTGGTAAGCCCATTCTACAGGTGGGGGTGGACGAGTGCACCTATGCTGCCTGCGGTCAGACAGGTGGCTGCTCTAACAAGGTGACATTCAGTGACACCCCTAAAACACTGAACAATGGAAATGTCTCTTTGGTGTCTGTCTCAGCCAAAGCGAGCGCTCAGTGTGGCTGTCTTGCTCGAGAGCGCGTTCACCTGCACTGCTCTTCATACTCACACAACCCTTGCCTGAATGGAGGCACCTGTGTGGACAGTGAACTAGGCTACAGGTAAAACAGTCTAGTGTTCTAGCACTCATGTCTTGTTAATAATTGCTTGTTTCATTATATGATAGAATAAATTATGTTTATTGATATAATGCAGTTTCACTTTTGGTGAAGTAAAATCTACTACTAATCTACTACTCTGTTGTAGGTGTAAATGTCCCCCTATGTTTGATGGACCAGAATGCCAGCAAACCAAGCACAGTTTCCTGGGTAATGGTTATGCTTGGTTCTCTCCCATAAGGCCTTGCTTCCAGAGCCACATCTCTCTGGAGTTTATTACAGAGGTAGGCAATGGTCTGCTATTCTACAATGGCCCAATGGGAACACCTCAGCCTGGAGAAAAAGAGGACTTCATTGCACTGGGTATGTATGACAAATGATCATGTTTAACTGTTTATTTGCCTAGTGCAGTGGAAAGTGACATGTCAATTTAGAATGTACTGTGTTATTTTAGTATTATTTATCTAGCATTTCTGTATTTATTAATATTCTGAATCAGCTTGTGTTCAGTTTTTATTTTATTTCATTTTATTTATACTTTTAGTCATGTGCTTTTGTCATTTTTGTTAGTTTTTTCTATACAGTTAATTTATTTTTATTTTTATTCTAAAAACAATCTCCATAACAGAGAGAATATCCATCCATAGTGCCATCATAATTTAAGATTCTCTTGTTACACTTCATGACATTAATTTCCTCTACCAATTAATTGTGTTACTAAAATCGATTAATGGCAACAAGTACAATCTGAAGTGAGTCATTAATTAAAGATGTGTGTAAATATGTGTTGTCAGCAGTGGTATGAATGGGGTTTGGTGAAAAGTCACTGGTGAAGGTCAGATATTCAGATTCTATGCCACCTGTCCAGTACTGTATTGTGCAACTGGTCGTGTGATTTCAGGAAACGACCCTCCTGTGGCCTTGCATTAGCTTACATCATCAGTTTGGAACAAACTTGTTTGTATTGAACTGGGGCAAAAGCCCTGCCACTGCAGTGACAGCAATTTCAAACTGACCACAAATAATTTTTACTGCTGGGGGTCAAAACCAATCTTAGGGGGCATTAAACAGCATTAGATTTTCACGTCACATGTGTTTGTGGTACCAGTGTCATATGCCTTCCTATAATGAGTTTGAGAACTTGTTAAAGGTGAAGTGTAGCCTACTAGTGGCACCAAATAGATTTTTGCCATTTTATGTTGCTCTGGGAAAAAATCATTAGTCTGTTTGCTTTAAGCTGCATGATTTGAGGTGTCATTCATGTTTGTAGCACAAATAATGGTAACACTTTAGAATAAGGTTACATTAGTTAATGTTAGTTAACTACTTTCGTTAACATGAACTAAGCAAGAACAATCCTTCTACAGCATTTATAAGTCTTAGTTCATGTTAATTTCAACATTTACTAAGGCATTATTTAAATCAAAAGTTGTGCTTGTTAACATTAGTTAATGCACTGTGAATTACCATGAACTAACAATGAATAACTGTATTTTCATTAACTAACATTAACAAAGATGAATAAATACAGTAATAAATGTATTATTCATTGTTTGTTCATGTTAATTAATACATTAACTAACATTAACTAATGGAACCTTATTCTAAAGTGTTACCCAAATAACACAAGCTCAAACAAGTCTTTAGGCCCAGAACTCCCTTTTTTGCAGTGTTAATTTGTGAAATGGTTTCAAATTGGGTCAGTAAGTTTTTTCTTTTAAATGATTATTGCTTTTTTTCAACAAAGATGCCTTACATTTTCACAGTTTCCATAAAAATAGCCAATTCATTAAATTAAAATTATTTCTGAAGGATCACTGAAGGAAGACTGAAGTAATGGCTACTAATAATTCAGCTATTACAAGAATAAATGACATTTTAAAAGATATTAATTGTAATAATACTTTTTTGTTTCTAATGTTTCTTTATCAAATAAATGCAGCCTTAGTGAGCATAAGAGACTTCTTCCAAAATTTTAGAACATTTTACCAACCTCAAACTTTTGAATGGCACTATACCTGTTGGCATTCACTATCATCAATATACTGTGTGTCTTCTAGTCCAATTCTGAATCTTTTTTGTTTTTTCATTAGAGCTGAAAAAAGGAATTCCTGTGCTGAGTGTGAATCATGGTTCAGGCACTCTAACACTGCAGCTGTCCGCGAGAGCCACTGTCACGGACCGCCGCTGGCATCACCTTGACATCATCAGCGATAGCAAGGTAGAAGCATAGACTGAAATGGAGGGCACGTGACCAGGATGAGAAATTGGGCATTTGCCTTTCCCAGATGAATTTTAGTTTGACTTAATAATGTTCTCATCCTGACCTCAATTTTATTGAGACATGAAGCTGTCAGAGAGTCCAGATCATCACATAGCTCTGATGTTCACACTGGGTTAAGCAGATTGTGAGCTTTATTGCCCTCTTGAATTTGGGTCTAAAATATCCATTATGAAACGTGACCTCTCGTGCAGTGTATTACTTTGTCTTGAAGTCATTATTGTGTGTGTGCGTGCGTGTGTGTGTGTGTGTGTGTGTGTTTTGTGTAGACTGTCCAGATGATTCTGGACCACTGCTCTGGTGCCATGGTGAACGAGGTGGAAGGCCTGGGAGTTGAGATGTTTGAGACTGATCAGTCGTTGTGCAAGGCCTCCGGAGAGACGCCAGGCAGTGAAAGGTAAATTTTTTTTATCTTAATATACTGATAGAGAAATACCCTGCTAAAAAAGTATCTACTTAGACCATTTGCTTGCTGGTCCAGGATTACAGATTTTACTACATTGCAACTTTATTAAGAACCCCATGAAATGAAAACAAGAGTTTTGTGGATTTTTGATTTCATCCGAGTGTCATGGCCTTATACCTTTAGCCCATATATATTTTTTTTCTTTAGGACAAAAGACCAAAATGCTGTTAACTTAATTTTTCACGAAGCCATATACAAATGTTTGTCCGATAAAAATGATCTCTAGAATACCACCTGCCTTTGAATAGCAATAGCAAGTAGTAAATCATGGTTCCTGGATGTGATGTAAACTAAATGCCACATTTGCTCATTTCACTTCAGGTTTTTGGATGTGTACCAACCTCTCCAGTTGGGTGGGGTTAAAGAGACACACTCACCCCGTAGCTCACACCCCCATTACAAAGGATTTGTGGGATGTGTGAGGAACCTGGTGGTGGATAGTCAGGTAAAACCAATGTAAATCTGTTTAACTTTCTGGAGAGAGTCTTGACAAAAGAAATTTATATAATTTAACAAAACAAGTATAAACAAAATAATTAAATACTCTCAACTGACAAAAATGGAATATTGACTATTACAGACTCCTTTTCTTTCATTGTGCAATGGGACTGTGGGAAATATTAGCCAAAAACAAATGCACAAGCGCACAGTCCCAAATTTGTTTTGGAAAAAAACAAATAATAAAACCAATGGCATGCTTGGCTTAATATTTAAAGCATACAATCTTCAGTGTATTTGGTAGGCACTAATTCTGTTTGCATCGATTATTTGTAAATACAAACACGGTGTAGATATTTCTATTTCAAAAATGATTGCACAACACTGTGCTTTTTTAGTTTTTTTGACAGTGGGCCTAATTCATAAAACAAAATCGAAATGAATTCTGCTGGAAATAATTAAGAAACACAAAATTTGCACATATGCACTACTGCATCTTATTCAAATGAATGCAGAAATTATTTATAATCATGCGTCACGTATGAACCTGTCAGTGTTCAACGTCTTTTCTTTTTCTGGCTGAGATTAAGACAATGTTTTTCAATCCACAATCTTTTGTTTGGACAGAACAGACGTTCACCTGAGCCACTTTCTGACAGTGGGTCGATATGGATCAATGATGTTCAGAATTGTTCTGACTCGGGCCTTTCTGTGTGCATGTGTCTGTTTTCTGTCAGGTGTACGACCTCGGCAGCACAGCAGAGAGTGAGAACAGTGCCCCGGGATGTGCCCTAACAGATGGTGTGTGTCTGACCGCTGGAGGACCCTCCTGTGGGGTCCATGGGAAATGTCTGGGGGAATGGGGCTCCTTCAGCTGTGATTGCCACCCTGGATATAGCGGACACAAGTGTGACAAAGCGCTTCCTGAGTGGTCGTTTGAGAAGGACAGTGTTCTGAGGTACCAGCTGAGAGGTGGAGGAAGTCCACGCAAAACCCAAGCTCACTTCCTGCTGAGAACCCGCTCCTCCATGGGCAGCCTGCTCAGCATGGCCTCACGTGACACCAACGAGTTCATTATCCTTGAAGTGAGTGGTACACATGAATGCAATGACATCTAGTGCAATAGTATCTGTTTTAAGCATCCCTTAAGTGTCCAAATACATCTGAAAATGTTTTTAAAGCTGTAACGCTGTGTCATCTTCTTGTCTCTCAGATGGTAGATGGGTTCCTCACTGTCCGTGCAAACCTTGGAGATGGCAATCACTCTCTGAAGTTAACAGGTCATCGTGTGAACCACGGCCAGTGGGTCTTCATTAGCCTTCATCGCTATGACAACACCTTTACCCTGCGACTGGAGCAGGGAGGGGGGTCACGGGAGGTCACAGGGGTCCTGGGTCAGAAAAAGGAAATAGTAGTTCACCCCTCCAGTGTGTTTCTGGGAAACAGTGCAACTCCAAACGCACAGAGAGACTTTCAGGGTGGGTTTTCTCTTCCCTTTTTCAAAGTAGCTGTGTAATGAATGAAGTTATGCACAGTCAAAAAAAATAGTAAACCTTAAAAAATAATAAATAAATAAAATAGAAATAAAATAAATAAAAAACTTTGTACAAATATCCAAAAAATGTATAAATTCATAGTAACAAATACAAAATCTGTAAGTTCTGTAGTGTTTTCACCATGTTTCTTTTACCGTACAGGCTGTATGCGGGACGTAAGACTGAATGGTCACTCTCTGCCACTGGATGGTCAGGGCACAGAGTTCAGTACTGTGCTGGAGCGCCGTGGAGTCGTGCCCGGCTGCCACTCTGACGCCTGCAGTGTCAAACCCTGCCTGAGTCCGCTGTACTGCGTCGACCTGTGGAGGAAACACGAGTGCAGGTGAACACTCTCTCCTACACGGTTTCCTTCTGTCAAATGCCTCTTCATTCATTTTAACATCCGCTCTCTTACTCCAGGTGTCCAACCAATCAGGTTGCAGTGGTGGATGAGGTCACAGGTCTTCTGCATTGCTCCCCATCCCCCTGTGTCCCCACCTCATGTCATAATGGTGGCACCTGCCTGGCTCACTCCACCAAGAGCTACCAGTGCCGCTGTCCAGAGGGCTTCAGGGGCCAGTGGTGTGAGATCGGCCGGGTCAAATCTCTCCATCTCACAGCGCTCAGTCCCAGCTCCATCCTAGCCATCAGCATGTGTCTACTCATCTTTTTCGGTAACTGTCAGGGTATCATGGAACACTTTTCATGAAAAGCATTTTAAAGTCTCCTTTATCAATGTGGAACTATAACGAGACCCTCTAAGTAGAGTAAGTAGAGACTGGTCAGTAACACCAGTCAGTAGAGAGACAACTCATTCAAAAGAATGATGAGGCAGGCCAGTCGTGTGTGTGTGTGTGTGTGTGTGTGTGTGTGTGTGTGTGTGTGTGTGTTCGTGACAGGACACCTCAGAAAGGTACATCCATGACGTGACAGGCTGGCAGTGCCCTCCAGGCCTCTCTGCCAGCTCTGACACGCCGTCAGCACATCACAAGCAGACACACAAATCCTTTTTAAAGCATTACTGCATGCAGGCAGGAAGAAATCACTCATCAACTGAAGCACAAAAAGAGAAACGTGCTGCCAGATGATGGAATTGGTTGGGCTTATGGCCTTCAGAGAAACTTGGCAGAAAATGATGGGTTATTTTTGGATTTATCTGTCTGTAATTGAAAAGAGGAGTCTTACCATCCATGAACTGGCAAGATGAGATGAGCTGGTGGAAGCTGAAGCCTGCAGTCAGACTGTTGCACTTAAAAAATGAAATTAAAACTGATCTTGTTTACTCTGTAAAAAAAAAAAATTAAAGGATGATTTACATATTGTCCACATTATTCCAAAGACAAAAAAATCCTTGTAATATTTCATCAAAATATGATTTTTCCCCCTCCACCTCTGAATCACAAATCTGGGATCCAAAATCTGGGATTTTGTCAATTTAGTGCATTCTTTCTGAATAAAAGTATTAATTTCTTTATTAACTTTGCTGACCTCAAACTTTTGAACAGTTGTGTAAAAAAAAAAATGCAAAAGAGAAGCATTTTCATTAATTGTTTTCAACGTCTTTTGGACCTCTTTGCATGTCGCAAAATGTAACTTACCTTAAGCATCCACAGTTCAACAAAAAATATACTTTTAATAACTGGTGTCATCATTCTTGTATTAATCTCTCTCTCTCTGTCCTCTGCAGCCGTGCTTGTGGCGGTGACCGTATGGAATCAGAAGGGTAGTCGGAATAAGTTCCGCAAGCGAGGTGTTTACCACATCCCAGCGGAGAACGAGAGCTGGGAGGACATCCGGGAGAACATCCTCAACTACAACGAGGAGGGAGGAGGAGAGCAGGACCAGGTATTCCATTAACGTAGGGCAGCCGCGGGAGATATTGATTTACTTTCAGTAAGACTCGGGTCAGGGGAATGACCTCCATCGGCATCTACAATCAACTGCAATACCATCATCCTCTAGGTGGCAGCATTCAGCTCTTTAGAATTTCAATCTGCATTCTACATACTCCCTACTGTTCCTCATACAGTTCAAAAAGTATGCTATATTGTTGTCACATGACCGCTTAGAGAGTTTGAGATATATGTCATAAAGTGGCGTTCTATAGTACTCCCCCAGAATTTAAAGTGTTGCCTGTGTGTCCAACAGAATGCCTATGACATCACTGAGCTGAAGAGGCCTCTGTGTTCCAGCTTGTCACAGTCCTCCTCCTGCACCACCGCCCCCCTCATCAAATCATCCCAGGGCTCTCAGGAGGAGGTCCATCCCTGCGGACACATCAGCCTTCCCTACCACCACAATGCCAGCTGCAGCGGTCCCTGCTCCATGGACTTCAAGAGCTACGTGTCGCGCATCATCTGGGAGGCTGATAATGACAGCCTTGCGTTCCCCATGGACACCTACCACGTGTACTGCATCGAGGGAATGGGCTCCAGCGCGGGCAGCCTCAGCTCTCTGGGATCGGCCGTTTCAGAGGAGGCCTTCACCTACGACTCTCTGCGGCACTGGGGCTCCAAGTTCGAAGCCCTCAGCGAGCTTTATCATCGACCTGAGCTGGCCATCCCCTACATGGACACGGTGCAAAGCCAAAGCCAGGAACAATAACCTTCAAGTTACTGATGACTTCAAGCCCAGCGTTTGTTTTTGTGTTAGTGTTTTATAGCCTTTATAGGGTTCCAACTCTACAAAAATGTGTCCTAAGTAACGGTTTCTGTTCATTTCAGATCACACAGCTTTAAGTGTGAGAAGCAGCTGAGGTTAGAGAAATGATTTGTTTTATTTATTGAGTAAAATATTAAATGTACTGTATTTATTTTTGCTCTGATAGGGAACAAAGCCAGTGAATCATCAGGACTTCACCATGATGAAAATGGTATAGTCACATCCAGCATCTCACAACTAATCTGCATTTTAGTGAACACAGGTGACTAATGCTGCATTCCTTTTGACTCCGAAATTTACAGCTTTCTTTGTGGAAATGTGCATTAGAATGCCACTTTATGTAAGATATCCATCTTAGAAGCTTGTGCGGAACTTTGATTTTGCCAAATTTTTTATTCACAGTAGCGTTCAGAAGTTTGGGATCGGTAAGATTTTTATTGTAAAAAATTAAAATTAAAATCCAGTAAAACATTGACATTGTGAAGTATTATTACGTTTTAAAATAACCTTTTTATATTTTAATATATTTTTAAAAAAATGTAATTCATTCCTTTGATGGCAAAACTGAATTTCTAGGATTTTTTTATAAAAATAACATTTTAATTTTGAACAATGTGATGTGTCTTTACCTGTCACTTTTGATCAATGTAATGCATTATTGCTGAATAAAAGCATTCATTTCTTTAAAGAAAAATACAAAAATAATACAAAATCTTACTGACCCCAAACTTTCCCATAAACGGGGTTCCCATAGTCCTGAAAGACCAAAACAAGCAGACAAATACATAAATAAAATATAATTTTAAAGTATTTCTTAGCATAGAAAATACTTAATTCATTAAGTTCTATAAAATCTCCAAAACAAATTTATAATTTAATGAAAATATCATGATCAAGTCATGTTAAATTACTGGAAAACTAATGGACATGTCATTGAAAATGCACAGAAAAATTTGTTAGGAAGTGTGGGAACCCTGCTTGAACATGACCCAGTTAACAATAAACATTCACTGCATCAATGAGACAAATTTTCCTACATTTATCCACTGATGAAACCTGTTTAGCAGAGTTTTGCAGTGACAGGTGTGTAAAACACTAAATGATCTTTTCCAGATCATCATACACCAGCACAGCCATTTTGTTTCTTTATGTCATTGAGAATCAGACCACAGAACATGGTTTTATGGTCAGACGTCATAAAAATGAAATAGATCCCACATCCGCCTTTGAATGGAGTGCAGCATTATTCCCAGCAGTTTACTGTTTAGAGCGTAATGTTTTATAAATCAGCACTTGACCAAAACACTTTTGTTTTAATGGACCCAGCTGCACTAGTGATGGATGCCCTCTTCAGAATTTGAACACTGAAGCATAAATTTGCCAAAAAAGGGGGTCATAAAGACACCAAAAGACTTCACAGGTGACTGATGTGCCAATGAATCACATATCCGCTCTTGCAAAAAGAGCATAAGTTACATTACTTTCAGTCAGTGGCAGTATAAATCTGCATTCTGCCATGAATATTCATTGTGTAGGGTTTTTTTTTTTTTTTTTCATGAGGATACCAATCATTTTTGATGCTGGTGTGCTGAAACGTGGTGACACTATGGTCTGTCACAACACCAGATGAATGTGTGCAGTATTGAGTAGCTGAGTCAAGACTCCACTGTGTCAAGTCTGTTTAAAACGTTCAAATGTGGCCAGACACAGCGCAAATACAATCATTGTGAATATTTTAAATCGCAATACGATTACAAAGGCTCTGTATAGTTCTATTTTTATTGTTGTAAAACTAAAATTTGCAGGCTACATTTTGTAAGAACAGTGAGTCATAAGATTGTTTTTTTTTTTCAGTTAGGTTAGTCCTCTAATAAATGCTCAGTAAAACCTGTAGAGACATAAACTGAGTCGAAGACATGACCATTGGCCTTTTTTCTGGAGAGGTCCGGGCAATGTCACTTCATGAATCTTGTAAACCTAACAAGAGCATAAGGTCATTGCCACAATGGCTCATAGTTGACTTGAAATGTTCCTTTTAACCCCTCACAGACCTGTGCTGCTCATTCTGCCATGTAAATAATGTACATACAGAAATACTTTTTCTAGGGACTTAACATTTCCTTTTTTTGTATATGAATTTTAATAAATAAAACGTTTTCCTTGATCAACCGTGAGAGCGAGGTTATTTTTATCGTGTAGTTTCCTCATGTTACACTTCACGCCTCAATGTCGCTGATTTTCTTTCGTGTTGTTTTATTGCCACCCAGCGGTGACTTACAGTAATCACAGGCTGCTTGTTTTTTTTTTCTGCAGTATTGTTTGCAATTGCCTCGTGATCTGTAGATTCCTGTTAATTTAGGTCATTTATATTATCATCTACATCATTTATATGAGTTTTCCAGCCTTTTTTAAACTTGCTGATGTTTGAACTTTTGTATATTTTCTATATTTAGGTTTGCTCTCATCCTTTTACATCAGTTTCTGAACTTAGATCTGTAAGAGTATTACTATTGAGAGCCATAAATTGTCTTATCAATTTCCTTTTTATTCTTGACAGGCTCCTGTTCTGCACCAATCTGTCTCCTCTACTAATCTTAGGAGCTGTGTAGTCTAGTATAAAGGTCAGCTGGTCAGTGTTGTTTCTGTTCTTTGTGGTAATACAGTAATATAATTTTCCTACTTTGTCTAGCACATTTATTTGACTATATTTCTCCTGGTTTGAATTTTTGAGCTACCTTAGTCTCTTTAGTGGGTGTCATGATGTCTGACACATTTCTGGTTTATCTTCATGACCTTTCTGACACCTTAGGTTCTGCTTATTAAACTATATATAATAATATATATCTGTTTGAATCTTCTCCAAGCCATCATGATGCAGTGGTATGTGGGACACATCATTAAAAGTAAAAGCGTGTAGTCGGGAGTCGGGTCTTTGTCTCAGAGGTTCTTGCAGGGGGTTGGGAGTTCAGGGGTAGGAAGCCCACTGAGGAGGGGACACTCGTTCCCAGACCTACACAATAACTCACACAACAAAAGCATTGTAAGGAGAGTCCATGTCTTCAGTGCCAGCCACATGTCTGGGAGACACCTTTA
The DNA here is from genome assembly GCF_003368295.1 of Carassius auratus. Taxonomy (NCBI): domain Eukaryota; kingdom Metazoa; phylum Chordata; class Actinopteri; order Cypriniformes; family Cyprinidae; genus Carassius; species Carassius auratus. Next base: position 22,649,019 of record NC_039283.1, read on the forward strand.
CACACACACACTGGCTGGCCACTGCGTAAACACAGGAACTCTTTACAATATGTATCAAAATGTCAAGAGAATATTATCCAGCTCTAATAATTAGAAAACAGACCCTTTACTAAAGAATTGAGCTCTAGTTATAGCTAGCTGCTTCTGCAAATACTTGAGCTGCTTGAGTTTCTTGCCAAAGATTCTCCACATTGTATATCAAAAGGTGTTTGTCTTTATGGTCTTTCTTCTCTGTTTATCTGGAGGTGAGAACAGCAACAACTTTTTTTGGGGAGACCCAGACACCTCAACACACTCATTAGGACAATTTGCAATTCAGATTTGTCAGTAGTGCTTTTCCTTTGTCACGCCACCAAAAGGTACATCACTGCCTCCCCCTCCTTTCGCCTGCTAAAGAGTCATGAGGAATGACAATGACTTCACGTTAGATCAGATAGATGTTTGCACATTTCTGTAAATCAGAATCAGTTTTATTCAATAGGTGTGTGTAAACACACGAGGAATCCTTTTTTTAGATTTTTTTTTATTATCACTCGATGTACAAATGCTCTTGAGTTCAAAAGTTTAGGTCAAGTAAAAATTATATATAATTTTAACTTTACATTTAGAAAATTCTGAAAAGAAAAAAAAAATTATCTGAACAGCACTACTGTTTTCAACATTGATAAGAAATGTTTCTTGAGCATATCAGAATTTCTGAAGGAATTTGTGACACTGAAGACGTAATGGGTAATCGCTTTGATCAAGTGAAAAATGAAAGTGAGTTTTTTTTTTTTTTTATAATTTCACATAGGAAATTACATATTACAGAGTCTTGAAATTGTTATTTGTACACATATACATCTCATGTACATTTTTACACCGTTCTTAAATCAACAATGTAGCTAACGTGACTGGTTCAAGTCCAAGTCAAAATTAATTGAAGCTATGCTACACACAAATGGCATTACATTCATAAATAGCAAGCACCTCAAATTATTAAATATGCCTTTGGCATTGAGGAACACAATTGCAATTCAAATATTACAAAGACAATCTATATGAAATAAATATGCAGTTTGCTTAAATTCAGTTTGGTAAATTCACTTCCGAGGGGTGAAAACAGTCAAGTCTTCCAGGAATATCTTCTGTCGCAGGAGAATGAAAACACAGGAATGACATTCACAATGATGTAAAGGTTTAAGAAAATAAGCCAATAACCTAATCGTCCTGTTTAGCAGAGTTCACACCACTGGGTTAGCATCGGACCACACTGATGCCAAAATTAAGAACATGTTTCTCATCATACGTTATCACACGCACACACACAATAAAATTAAATCATATTTACATGACATAAAACAGTAACATATGATCCACAAAGCAGCAGCATTTATCCAAACCTCTGATCTGACAACATGGCCAGAAGCTCTTTCAGTCTGAGATCATTAATGTTTCGTTTCTAGTTTCAGAAAATGGATATGAATCCATTCTTTGATGGAAGGCACTTTTGAGTGCTTCAAATACTGCTTTGGGAGACCAAACATCTGAAGGTTATAGCATCTCAACCTGATTCAACACCGCACACAACAACTGGAAGTCTCTGGATGTGTTGGTGTGGAAGGTCTCGCACCTCTCTGGGCTGTGACTGCATTAAATGAAGACTAGCTATGCCAGGTTCTCCTCAAACCCTTCAGGCATTTGCAGGTTTCTCAGTGCTTTTAGGAGGGGTCAATATTCCGGCTACAGCCAATGGAGACATCCGGTCCATGCTGTCCTGCTGCCGATCATGTGCTTCACTCTGAAAAAAAAAAAAAAAAAAAAAAGGATGAGTTTACCAGTTGGATCTCAAATAAACCTGATAGAGGAGACCGTGAAAATGAGAACTCACCAGCATGGCCAGGTAGTCCACGTGGGTCTGTATGTTGTGTCGAGCGTCTGTCGCCACCTTTTTGAAGTCCTTCAGCTGTGGTCTGGGCCATTCACGTACCGCCCGTGCAAACGGGTTCATCCACCGCACACAGCTTGAAATGCTGTCCCACGTGAGTCCTGATGGGGAACAAAAAGACAATACTTAGAACAAAAACAATAAACTGATGAAACGACAAACACAAAAACGTTCAGGGTTCCTGCAGGTTTTATGAAGGAGAAACAATAAATCAATATGGTCTTCAAATGTAAATTAATCAGAAAAGAAATAAATGGCCTGCAGAAACCCTTCAAATCCTTAAAGGATATTCAAGATCAGAAAGCTCACCTGATACTTTATGGACCGTTTCAAAAGAAGTAAAGTGACAAAACGCAGCAGCAGCGAGGACTCCATACTGGTAATCCAAACAGTTAATGTCTAAAATGCAGAGATCCAACAACTGCAGAGAGGATTCAAGAGTCAGAAGAGGCGTCAAGAAAACAACACCACTATATACACACTTACATCAAACAAGCTCAAGTCTCACCTGTGTGATCTGGATGTAGGTTTCCTGCGAGAACTGGGGAATGAGGAAATTAGCATCATCCTTCAAAGAGTCCACTTGGGAGTAGAGCTTCAACCATGACATGACGGTTTCAGGACAGAGCTCCCACTTCAACGCCTTTAACATCACGAGCTCTTGAGAAAGAATCTCCTCCTCGTCGCAGGCCCCGTCCGTCACATAAGCAAACTCCTGGAGCTTTGGCGGGTAAATCTCCTATCAAACAGACATACGTTATGAGATAAACAGCACCATGGAGTTCTGTTATGATTCAGATGAACTGTATTGCCATTACTGAATCTTACAGAAAACCCTTCTAGTTCTGTAAAACCAATTCAAGAAGATGTTAAAGTACCTCTATTTTTGAGGCTATGAAGAGTGATGTTATGCCGATGAGCTGCAGGTGATCTTTGCCAATGTCTTTTTGAGTGAGCATGAAGCGATCGAAGATGTCCTGAGCCAAATAAAATGTCTCCCGGTGCAGAGTATAAACTTCACTGACCTGCACAGAAAGAATTTAATAACAGGTTAAACAAATAATCAGGTGACAAGAACACAAACCCTTCATAGCTGTGAAAAAGAAGAAAAAAGAAAAAGAAAAAAAAATAACTCCATACCTCCATGAGCCAGTCCAGCAGAATGGACCTCATCTTGGGCTGCAGATTTGGATGTTGCTGGATGAAGCCCTTGTCGTGTACATACTTCAGCTCCTTGTTCAGCATCTTTATCCACACATCATCTGAACTGGCCCAACTGACAGGACAACAGCAAGTTTAGACCATTAAACCAGAGAGCAAGTACTGAATGATATTAAATAAGTTCATGGGTAAATTCAGCTTGTGCGTTTCAAAACGCTGGTGATAAAACCATAACACAGGAAGTGATGACAATAAATCAAGCCAAGTGTTTTTCTCTCACTAGGATTCTGAATTAGTTTCCTTAAAGGAACGGAAAGGGTAATAATGTTGTCAAGTGCTTTGTTTTACATGACATTATTAGTAAGAGGCTTTGATTTACTTTCACTTTTCAAAAGCGTGAGACGCTGTGATCGTGTGTTACCTGAGGCATGGCAGCGGAGAGGGTTTCACAAAGAGGTTCTTGAATCTGAAGTGCTTGAAACCAGAAAGATTAGCGGTCTCCTGATGAAGCTCCTTCTGAGGAGTCTCGATTAACACACTGGGACTAACATCACCTTCAAAACACCGGTTCTAGGAAAAGAAAACATATGGGGTCACCACAGACATTTTATGAATAGGACTTAACCGTAAGGCATTAATAAGAAGAAGGGATTTAGATTACTCAGCATAGTGTTTCTTTTGCCTATTTTTATTTTTATAAACTCTTGTAGGCCTATAGCATACATTATACGGCATTTACAGTTTCAGGATTTCTGCAAAGGAATATTCTTTCAGGCATCAAAGAACATTTTAAGCGAATGAACTTTTATTAATACAGCAGCTGCCAAACAAAACGTTAAGAATTTTTTTTAGGCAACGTTCACTAATTAAATAAAGTTTTTTTTTTCGCGGGCTGCTGAATAAAGGAAATAACAACGGGAGGTTCCGCACGTGACGTCACGGCGCGCTGATTAGTGACACCATTTACTGCGCGTGACCGAGCTACTGCATAATAAACAGACTGCTAGAGAAAAACTAACAGGCATTTCTTATACCGAATACAATCAGTCTGGCTCTTTTAGCTGCTAAAAAATAATACGAATGATTTATAAATATACAGAATAGTGATAATAATACATATCATCGGCTCACCTGAATTTCATAGTGTTGTTTCTTAGCTGCTGACGGGATTCTTCTGTTGCACTGCTGAAAAAGGGTTTATGATATTTAAATATTTACATAACATTACATTGTGAAGAAAATAATTAACAGCTGTTTCAGTAACGTAATATTTAAAACAAATCTCACCTCGCTTTTTCTTTTCCTCTGCGGTTTATTTTGTTCAGGTGCATTTTCATTTCTTTCTTGTAATGTGATGCGACTACTATTAAATCACAAAAGTTATAAAATGTTTTTTTAGGGTTAGAAAAGTCATACATTCGACAAATTAAACGAATCAAACTAATAATGCTTAAGTTACCTGCGTCTTGACATTTTCTAAACAAATGGTGTGCTTTTCTCCTGTGAAACAGAAACATACAACGTTAAGGTTACACTTTGATTAACAAAAGAACTTCTTAAACCTAAATGAAGAATAATGACGTAACTACATATCGAAAAAGTATTAAAATACAGTATTTAAGAGAAATCCTGGCCAAAGAAAAAAAGATGATTAACGTTAACGATAAACATTCGAGTCATTCAGCCATTTGATCAGAGAGAGAAGTGCATATGTGACCAGAAATATCGAACACATTTTTTATAATCCATACAAATTAAAATTCAGTTAAAGTCGAAAGGCATTGAGGGTAAATGCTAAGTCTACACAAACAGTAGTATGATCATCTGTTTTTACTGAAACCAGAAATACATGATCCAGTTCTGTGGGTTTGTGAAAGGACAGTCCGCGCCAATTTACACGAAGCGGGAGACTACAGCTGCCCCCACAAAACCCCATCTAAGATCTATTCAAAGCGCAATAAACACCAGTTTAACCGAAAATACTGTTCAGGTAACCCCTTGGTGTATGGAAAACCGATAACACTTTCCACAATATCAGTTATTTCCCCAGTTTCTGAAAGAGTTTACAAATGTAAGTCCACGTACAGACAACGATCCGATCTGGCGCCTAGCAGAGACGGCTAACTTTCAGCAACATCCCCCCTCTAAAGTCGACATTACCTTAAACTTTTGCCTATGATATATTTCGAAACACATTCATTGCGCTTTCTACCTTAATAATCTATCCAAAAAAAGCTGTTTTTAGGAGTCCCGAGGAGATCTTCACCTCTAGTCGTAGATGACTAACGTTAGTTAAAAGACACAAACTTCCGTTTAAAGCAAAAGCAGCATAAAGCAACAACACTATTCCCGCTAAAGCGTGATTACGACTCGATTTAACGAAGTGAAATTTACATAAAAAGAGATTAAAGGTGAACAAAGATTAAAGTACGTGTCCTTACCGCTGAGTTCCGTGCGAAAGAAATGAATGGATGGCGCGAAGTGTTGCTGAAGTATTATATAGTCCAGTGGCTCGCGGCTACTGCGCATGCGTGCCGCTCTTTTCATCCTTTAAAAACAAACCAAAAAACTAAATATTACGTTGTTTTGGGGGGCTAAAAATGACCAGTCAGCCTCATAGGTGATAGTTAAAAAATCTGCAAGGAATTAGAAACTATAATGTGGACTGCTTGTGAGAAACCTACAGAAAGTATTGTGGTTGGTAGACTTGTTTTAGTCTGAGTAGACCCTTGGTTTAAATATGTAAAAAACGCGCTTTCCTGATTTCCCGGTTAAACAAATCCGGCGCTCGAGGACCTCATGCATTATATGCGAGTAGGATTGTATGTTAATTATTGCATTTATACGTTATTATGACGAGTTTTCAACTCTAAGGAGACGCTTCCTAGTTTGACAGCTTCTAGTGGGCGTGGATTTGAATCGTTCTAGCCAATCACGGTTATTCTGCGAGAAACAACGTGCTCTTGTAAACAAACCCATGAGGATTCTTGTTCTGACAGGCAATGTTAAACTTATCATAATATTAGTTGCATTTCACAATCATAGATGTCAATTTATCAACCAAGAGCCTTTTTTGGTCTTAAATAAATTATCAAAAACGACAATGATCTGTCATTATCATTTACTAATTTTGTGACAAGGCTTTTTAATGTCTTCTAGCCACTGGTTACGTTGTTACATTTACTAAGCATACAAAACAAAAATTACTTTGAACACGCTAACATACATTTTTGCACCCGTTAAGAGGAACACTAAAACACAAGGGAAGTTCTGTCCATCCAAGATCAACGCGACAGCTTTACACGTAAACAAGAAAAATTGTACTGCTTTAACCTTTTGAAAGAATAATAATAATAGGAATACTTTTTGGAGGGATGTGGAAACGGCGCGAATTCTTTACACATTAAAATCCCGCTCACCCTTTTGTGTATGTGTATGTTAAATTACGTCACATCCGGGGAGAGGCAAAATATTGCTACGCGCAACATATAAATAAATAAATTCTCCTTCACGCACTACATGAGTTCCAAATGCAAAGATCTCCAAAATTCTATTTTACATTAACATTTACAAAACAAAGTTTTTAAAGTCTATGGAACTCCCTTTATGGACTTTTCCAAACAATTCACCCAGTAAAAAAAGATACAACCAAAAATTAATATATATAATATAATTTAATATAAAACATGTATGGTACTACATGTATGGGGGGGAGGGGGCGGTGTATGGTACTAATGCCGTTCCAAAAAACAAAAATCTTAAAGTCATAACAAAAAGCTAATATGAATTATATTTGGATTTTAGGTAAACATTCAACATTGCAAAGAGACTGTTAGACTATACAAGCTACAGGTCACTATAGGCAGCATGTAACCCCAGAAAGCACCAGTGCATTGAGAACAACAAGGAGGACATGATTAAACTGCTACAGTTAGAAATCTACTTTATTAAGGTTAATACCCACACTGGTACAATGAATAATAGGCTTGCGGTAATCGTGGCTTGGGATTCTTTAGAGATTAGTTGGGTTGAGTTACAGGTTGGTATGGGTTCTTCAAACGCTCCTTAGTGGAAACCTTTCATTATAATTTGGTGTGGTGATTAAGTTACAGTATAAATTATGCATGATGGCAGAACATGCGAACACCCACCTAAGACTTATATTTTAACATTTCTGTTTACTAATAGAAAAGGGCAGAAAACTTAATTTTGTATTAAAACATTTATTGAGAAGGGAGTATACATAATGACAAACAGTTGGTTTTGAGACATATGAAATGAACAATTTATTTGCAAATTATACTACTCATATAAAACAGTCTGTGTATGACGTATCCAAAACATATCAGTTCAAGAAAAACATAAATATACAATGCTAAATAATCCTAAAACCCTACACTTTTGGCAAAGTGCTGTATTATTCCAGTAAAATGAGAAAAAAAAAAAAGCGACAAAAAACCGCAACTAAAGCATAGTCTAAAACTTACCAATGCCACAGAGAATTTTCTTCACACATTTAACACAGAAAAAAATTTGCTACATTTCATGTAAAAGTTGACAGAGCGAGCAAGTGGCTCACAGAGACAAGGTAATCCTCTGTGCATAGTAAAATTACATTTGTTTGTGTCCCTTTGGACAAAGTTCAAGTTCTTCACGGATGCATTGTCATACTGTTCACCTGGAAGGCACATGATCCCCAAACGCAATTCAAGGCAAAATGAAATCCCTGTTATGAATACCAAATATCAGGCGTCTACTGACATAGGGAAAGACCTCCAGTACTACTCGAGGAATATGAAGAGAACCTTATGTCCCTTCCATTCCCTTCGTCCACAGAGAAAAATGTCAGAAAATGCAATATACTGCTCAACACAGAATGCAGCAAGCCAAAAAAATTATAAAAACAAAACAAGCTGTAGGTGTTATCCTTGAGTTGCTCATGCATGAAATATGCATTCGACTGAATGTCAGAGTTACTGAATTCAGTTTCATTCATTTAGGGGAGACATTTACCTGGGCAGTGTCACCGGAAAATTACAACAAAAGGTTGCACGTGATAAAGGAATAAAGAGTAACAAACAAAACCTACAAAGAATTTGAAGTTTTTTGCTACTTTACATATTTCGCTCAGTAAATATATCATGTAACTAGTCAAATAAAACATGAAAAGGCATGTAACACAAAAGGTTACTACAAGTGAGAAAACTAAAAATATATATAACATTTTTTTTTAAATGCTAACAGTTTCACTTCATTGTAAAAGGTTTTAACAGTCAATTAAGAGAAAGTGTTGTTTTCACAGTCCTCGGAGGAGCAAGCTTTCATTCGAAGTGTGAGACACACATTATGTTAAAGATTTACATCAATTACAAATATTTCCACAAGGTAACATACACACTGATAAAGTTAGAGGTTCCCCAGTATGAACGGAGACAATTTACTGTCTGCAAGTAATCTGCATTTTTAGCAAAGAGCAAAGGTGAACAGTGATGACCCTGAGACATGTACTGCAGATATATAGCAAACATAAAAATAAACATTACAACACAATGTCGTTTTTTTGTTGATTTTTCACCTGTTGGAAAATTAGCTCTACACAGTCATACATCAAACCAGTCACTAAAGTCACTCTAAAAATAGAAAACCTACATACATATCTATGCAGATAACATACACTCTTATCAACTTCATACTGATATGTAATATATTCTATATTTTGAATTTTTAAAATATTTTGGAAGTTTTTTTTAAATATATTTTACATATTTTGAAATCTACTATGGATACAAGGCTTTTAGTGATAATAAACCCAGTATATTTTACCTTTCTTTTTTTAAAGAGAGAAAAAAAAATCAAAGAGGAAGAAAGTACTGATCTACAAAATCACAGGCAGGTTCCCTCCTAACCAGAAAAGTGCTGCTGATGATTTCATCACCGATGTGATCAAACGTAGTATGGCTTTAAATAAAATAAAAAAAGCAGAGACAAGTTAAAGGCATTGAAAGTGCCAAGCTGCCTACAAATGCTCAAACAGAGCACTACAACATCATGCTCACTATAACAAAATACTTGGTTATTCAACCTTCAAGACACATAACATAAAACAGAACCTATAAGATATAGCTTATAAAGGAAACACGATGCAGACACATTCAGGTCGAGTGGAACCTGCCGTGAAGTAAAGTGACCTATGGCATTGATTCTAAAGGACTCCATTCCTTCTGGCGAAAGACCAGTTCTCCCAGTGTGGAAGGGGTAGCGTACAGGGGAGAGAAGTGGGGACTGCCTCAGTAGTTGTACTGCCTCTGTCCCGGCTGGTGAATATAGCCTCCAGTGGCTTTGGCCTGTCTGGCTCCTCCGTCGCGCAGCAGGTTGAGGCGACGGAGGGCATTGCGAGACAGCTGCTGGCGCTCCACCTTGTCACGGATGCGCTGTGCCAAGCGGCTGTTCTTGGTCTGCTCCAGAAACCCGGCGTGAGCAGCAACAAGAGCAGCTGTGTAGCAGCCAGAAGGGTGACTGGGCCGGCGCTGAACATCAGATCTGCAAAGCCAAACAGAATCTGTGAGATTCAAATATTTCACATTGTCATAAACATTATTACACATATCTGACATTTTTGATTCTGGTTGGTCAGACAAACTTTGTGAGTTCTGGTGGTTTCGAGGATGATTGTTTTGTACATTGCAATGCATTATAACACAAACAGGTAAGATCCATATAATTATTTATTTTAGTTGTAAGTTGTATGATTGTACATTTACTTTGAGAAAGATTTGAGCTAATGAAATATTTCAACTAAAAAAAATATGTCATGACCATTTGTGTACTTATGTGGCAAGTATCTGTGTAATAAGCAAGGTAATGTACATCCAGCCAGTTGTTATCACAAATTATTACACTGCGCTGTGGAATACTTGATTCTGATTGGTCAGTCGCGACATTCCGAGGTATGTTATCCCTCGGCCTTCATCACGGAACTTTTGTGTTCAAACATTTCAACTCAAATTAATATTAAGTGTCTAATTATTTACTCATGTGGCAAGTAGCCGTGTAATAAGCAGGATAATGTACATCCGGCTCGTTGTTGTCGCAGAATAACCCCCTTCAGGGTGATACTAGTCCTAATCACCCTGTCGGGGTTATTCTGCGATAGCAACCAGCTAGATGTACTTTACCCCTTGCATAAAAAAAAATCTCAATCTGCCCTTTACCTTAAAATGGATGGCTCATGGGTGCTGTCCTTGGCAGGTCGTTGACGAGGGCTTTGAACGGCGTACACGGACATGCTGGGATGCTCAATCAGTAGGTTCTCCAGAGGACTGGTCTCCAGCAGGACCGGAGCTCTGCCTCCAGCCATGAAACACGGCGGAGGAGTGATGAACCAGCTTTCTTCTAGCCCACATGTCGCCTCTAGACGTAAGAAGTCGCCATCCTCTGCATCAGTGTCTGCCACTGAATCCAGAGAGGAGCAGGAAGGGCAGCGCACGGGGGAGTCCAGGGGAGCGACATCGTCAGAGCACACCTCCACCAGATCATCTCCACACGCACCGGAACAGGCCTTCGCTACAGAGAGCAGAAAGGATGTCAATACAGTAAAATGGCAGTTTTCCTATAATAATAAGTTCACAGGAGTCTTAGTTTTTGTACTGTTCAGACTATTCATGAAATCCAAAGCTATACACTTTTTGAAGCAATCTGAGTCTGGCAGACAATTCAATGAGGGGGAGATCCCACTGACATTGTAGAAGTACTAGATTTCAGTCAAGTCATATGCAGAGAGTAAAACATCATACAAACAAACCAAACCATAGTTCATCACTGGTTCATACCAAGAACATCTGAACACTATGGAAACCAAAAATGGCGTAAACAGTTGGCTGTTGGGAAGAGCCTACACATTTAGTGGCCTCTAGAGGGCAGTGTAATCGAACAATCCTTCACCACTTCTAAATATGCAAAAACTTGACAGCCTTCACGTGAAGTTAATGTGACAAGTTTGAAATTACAGTGATAACGCCTTATATTTACACAAAATGTAACAAGACCAACTAGTGATTAGAGAGTCCCACACCCATAACACAATGTTATAGCACACATAGAACTTGTCTTTCACAGAGCCACACCTTGTTTATCTGTAGCCCTGCAGCATCCTGCCAGATGACATCAAACATATTCTCAACTCAGCTGGTAAAGAAGCCATTTAACCCTCTTACAGCACTCTTCAGTGTCCCTGGGAAGCCAGTTAACCTTTAATCCTCGGACCATAATGGAAAAATACTCACTTCCATCCATCAAGCTTTATGGATATAAAACCAAAGAAATGTTCCCATCCTGTCTACCTCAGCCTTCAGGCAACGACTGATGTTTGTAATCATTCCATGTTCAAGGCTTATTTGCTTTACGTGCTTAAACGGTAACTTAGTCTGTCCTATTTTTAATCACAGACTCCAACATAGACACTTTTGTCTGACAGGCTAAAAACGTTGGCCATAAGCATGTCTCCCCCTGTCCTAAAAAAAGAGAACTGGACCATCCAGATTGCCTTGCACCTGAAATATTCACACACATACACAATATGGGAAGGCCTGTATTTGGGCAGGCAGCTTATGAGAGGTATCATGTTAATGAGGGCATGAAGTCTGTGCCAGGGGTCACAGAATCTGTAATACTGTCCAGCAGACCACGTCATCAGAACCAACTGAGGTGATCTAGGGTCGACTCATGAATAAGAGCATACCCAATCTGCTCTGATTTCGGGGGGAAATAAGCAGAATGAATGCATGAATGCATTTAAAGTATATGCAAATTGCCCTTTATCTCCATCATGTGATATTTGAGAGTAAAACTGAATATTCTATTGGAAAAACGAAAGGGAAACTTGACTATATAAACTGGAAAATGCTGACTTAAGCATTATTTCATGGATGGTATGGCCTAAGTGACATCAGCAGAAAAAGAAATGATTCAGAGGAAGAGCAAGTACACTTTGATTAAATATTCTGAAGACTCTGGAAATTGACAATTGGGATAATATGCAACAATACTCAACATTAAAGTTACAAACATGCAATAAAAAAGGTTATGCATTAATTTTATGTTGACTTGAAATGCTGAGACTACATCACCCTCATTCTTTGGTATGAACTGCTTGTTCATTTCTGCATTTAGGGAGAAGCTCTTACACAAGATCCATATTTCAGTTCACTAACCAAAAACAGGAAATGCAAGAAAGATCTCTCACCTAGATAATCGACCAGAATCCACTCATCCTCCTCCTCTTTCTCATTGAAGTCTGGATCCACAGGACATCCACTGTCTCCAAACAAGACGCTGGTGAACCTCTGGAACATGGTGTTGTCTGGGGCAGAGGCGTGAGGCTGGAGAGTCCTGCTGGAAGTGGGTGAGGGCCTTGCTCTTTGGTCATCAGCTGCGGGAGCCGCTCACTGAGATCTTGGTAAAGGTGCTAAAGTGCATTAGTTACTCCTTCTCAGCCGAGGAACACCTGATGAAGTTCAGCCATAGCTCTTGTTGATTGTGCAAAAACAGGCCCTGGAGGATAATCAAAGATAACCGTGTTGTTAAAGAAAACGTAGACACAAACTGGCCAGCCTTTAAGTACAGAACTGGTTCTGTCACAATTAGCCCATAAATTACAGGTCATAAAATACAGACAGATATTCCTGAGAACAGACCAGCCAAAACAACACAGTCTAACGTGTCTCTGCTGTCACAGATACTGTCTGTCCTCTTCACACAAAGCTGATGCCTATGAAAACTGATCTTTGTACAGATACACCTGACCTCCTTCAGGAATATGACTCATGAGGGTCCCCTTTTCCGTTGTTTTGCTTGCAATAACAAAAAGAGACAACTGTGAAGGACTACAAGCTGTTCTTCACCTCACTACATCATTAAAAGAAGATAACCGAGTCTTACTCCCTTCCACCTGCTCATAGTCAAGGCAGCACTCTTTGTTGTGTGTTTAGGGGGTTGGGGCTATTATGAGGTCACATATGTATAAGATACCCTTCATAACCCCCAAAAAGAGGATTATAGTCTGACATGCAGAGATAAGTAGGACTAGGATGGCCTTTGTGTCAAAACTGCAATGCTGAGAGGTCACCATTTTAAAGCTAAGGAGATATAAATTAAATACACTGAGAACTTCATTATGTATCAACTTGTTTTTTTCATTATATAGGAGATCTTCACTACATACACATTTCTCAAAGGAAAAGCAGCCCATTTAATCTCATTGTTGTTGTTTTATTATTATTATTCTCATGGGAGATGTTCTAAAAATACATCATGAAATATGTCGATACAAAACTGAAATGGAACAAAAATGCCAATGCAATTCATGTTAATGTGGTGTAGACAGAAAAATCACTAAATAAATAAAAATAAAACAAAACTTGCAAAGTGCACATTTATGTACATGACAAAACGAAAAATGCAAAAAAAAACAAAAAAAAAAAACAAGCCTGGTCAAAATGGTCTTCAGCTGGTTTAGCTGGTCTCCCCCACCAGACCTGTGTGAAAACTGTCCAAAACCATTCTGAAACCAGTGCAGACCATCTTAGCTATTGTAATATTATTCTATGGAGACAGCGTTGAAGCGTCTTTTTTATTATTCTTTTATTTTATTCTGCAGGCCCAGAACTGAACACTGCACATATTTCAATGTTTATTCACAGGTATTGTTCAAACAGCTGGTCCATAATTGATAAAAATGCAGAATCATAGAAAAAAAAGCATCAAAAAGCATCGAACGCAACAAAACAAGAACCTACTTAAGGTGACATAACGGTTACATTAGACTGCTAAAATAATTTATTAACGCAGCCATGCATTGAGAAAAGCATGCATCATCGTGCTTATTACAATCTGAATGATTGTACAGGTGCAAACATGTACGAAAGCTGCATTAGCTTGTCATATGGTTTATCGACCCGCCTGGCCGGGGGAGGGATGAGTAACCCTACACCGAGCGACGGGGCGGACCGCGAACACAAACGCTTCAACTCGCTCTGCTGAACAAAGCTTAATTCGTAAAATCCGAACATGCTTACATTGCAGAAACAAATAATGAACTTAGCAAATCTACCTGCATGCTTTGACAGGTAGTGCTATGCAGAAAGTCGACATTTTTAAATGCATTTTTTTCCTTCTATTTTTTTTACATTTAGCTACATGTTCGACCAAATTTTCACTTTTCTTTTTACAACCAAAATTGAATACTTTTGTATAATACATTCGTAGTATTTAGCTCCTGGGCGTTTCTATAACGTCTTAATGCAGAATGTCGGTCGAACACCAACAAAGAGGTTTTAACTCACCTGCGGCAAAAAGTAATGTAAACAGGAAGAGGGTTGACTTCAAGAACAAAAACAGATCAGTTCAAGTGGTTGAGGTAGATTATTTGCCGTGAGATATAAGATATAAATACAGTTCTTCCCGGAAGAAGTTTCTGGACCGTTTAGCTCGTAGTTTCACGTTCAGTTCCTTTTCGTTTCTTCTCCGAGGTCTCAACTGCTCTCTTTGTTATTGTTGTGGAAAATTAACAGCTGATCGGCCGTTACGTAGCTGAGGACAGCCTATGGGCGGGGCTTGTCAGAACCCTTTCAGCCAATGAAATGGCGCCCCGGACTATGACTGACTGTCACCAACGCACGTGACCTCATCCCGGGAACGGCAAGACCGGGCAGAGCACTCCATGTTAAGGAGTGTCAGTAACCAAGTGTTTTTTGGGATGTTCAAAGATATTGAAAATATGCTTTAAAAATAGAATGGTTCAACAAACCTTACATACTGTCATCCTGACTTTTGAGTTCATTTTTGAGAATGATTTTGACTGGGCATGATCAAGGACAGAACTATAAAATCATTTGCAAGAATCTACTCATTGCAACTGAAATGACTGGAATTTTTTCACAAAGATCATCTTCAACCAAGCAGTGTTTAATTCATTCTGATGGCTCTAAAAACTTTTAACTATATTAATTTGTACGTTACACAATTTTCATCCGTCTAAACAAACTGTTAAAAGAGCAGCATAGGATCATGTGTGTGTCAGTCGGTCATCATAAACCATAAAATAACATAATAAAAATGCATTAATTTAATTAACAAATAAATAAATGGACATACAATATAAATTTAATTTTTATTAGAAAATAACATGATTGTGCCAGCTTCCTCATATAAAACTATTTAACCACAGAATGGCGTGACTGACCAATCATAATCAAGTATTCTAGATAGCATCCAATAATGATTAAAAGTCTCAGACAAAACTGTCATTTTGGGGTAAATTGTAAATTGTATGCACTTTTTAGCCCTATACTGGGTGAAAATGTTTAGAACAAAACATGGAAATCCTCCCCATTATAGATGTAGGCCACCAGTTTTTTGGGAACAAAGCACTCCACCCCCTCAACATCTCAGATGGCTGTTTTGCTAAGAGAGGCCCATTCT
The DNA here is from genome assembly GCF_003368295.1 of Carassius auratus. NCBI lineage: Eukaryota > Metazoa > Chordata > Actinopteri > Cypriniformes > Cyprinidae > Carassius > Carassius auratus. The sequence goes on from NC_039283.1 coordinate 22,664,584, forward strand.
AAGATTCAGCTATAGACCATTTTCTGCCCCCGCATAGACAATGGTTTTGAACAAAAGGACTTACACTGGTGAGTCAGCAGATCTAATAAAGCAAGCTAAACATGATATTGCATCATCCATATATTCTGATTAATCTACATGAATTTTTATAGATAACATATATATCATCTAGACACATTAAACATATTTATAATCCCTAGTGTGCTTAATCAAAATATCCTGCAATTTTACTTTTGGTATAGTAAACTGGTATATTTAAAGTCTACTAAACTGGAACAATTAATTTTGTAGTGCTGAGGTCTAACTAAAGATATGCTTAATATTTGTGCCAAAATGGAACTACTGCGAGTATACTTCAGGTACACTTTGAATATCTTGCATTTAAATACTTATATTATACCGAGATCATATAATCCAGTGACATTAAAACACATTTTAGGCCTAATATTAAGAAATGTGCAATACTCCAAATAAAGCTCAATTATCAGTAAGTCTTAAGTGATATACCAACAAATATTCTAATGGATTTTAAATATACTTAAATATATATTTTAAATAAAATAGGCATAGGTTTGGCATTACTGGATATACTACATAATTGGACCCTTTGTCCTGTCTTCCCTTCAAAATGAGACAGATGACCTTTTCATTGGGATGGGATGGGAATAAAATGTAACTTTCTTTCCTGGTTTGGAGTTCTTTCTCTGACACAGACCTTTTTCTCCTTTCCTATCCAATCAGTCCACTTCCACTTTTTCAGACCACAATACTGGTCCCATTTATGTACAGGAGGGACAATCTTCCTGTTGGATAAATGTAACCCTGGAGCACAAAACCAGTCTTAAGTGTAACATTTTATAAATTTACATTTATACATAATCAGAAAACGGAAAAAATAAGCTTTTCATTGATGTATTTGTTAGGATAGGACAATATTTGGCCGAGATACAACTATTTGAAAATCTGGAATGTGAGGGTGAAAAAAAATTCAAAATACTGAGAAAATCACCTTTAAATTTCTCCAAATTAAGCTCTTATAGCAATGCATATTACTAATCAAAGATTAAGTTACATTTACGGTTGGACATTTACAAAATATCTTCATGGAACATGATCTTCATTTAATATACTTATGATATTTGGCATAAAAGAAAAATCGAAAACTTTTTTTTTTTTTTTTTTTGGCAATTGCTACAAATAAACCCCAGCGACGAAAAACTGGTTTTGTGGTCCCGGGTCACAGATATGTTCTAACCATCCATTTTCCCCCTAGGATGATGTGATAGTGAATCAGCATTCTCATGCGCTGTCATCATGTTTTTCTTCTGTTTCTGTATATTTCCTTTATTTACCCTCCAAAACAAAGTCACACCTGCTCACTCGGGTTTAAATCATAAAGATGAGCCATAACCCACCCTGACCTCGACAGGCCTTGTCTCAAGTGGTAGCAAAACACTAACTGATTGTAAAATTGTAAAAAAGTAACTTCATGGATGAAGTGAGACTTTTTGCATGCTATTGACATTTTTACTAAAAAAAAAAAGGTTATTATTTGATAAATTATAAAATGAAGCTCAGAGATCATAAAATCTGAGCAAAGCACATGCCTAATTCCACCCAAACTAAGAAATTTTAAGATTTCTGATCTCTTGTCCGAACTGATTCTTATCAAGCCATAAAAGAACATATTGTCCAATATGTGCATTATGATTCCACAGCATTCCTGATCTAAACAACATATTATCCACTGTTCAGAGGTCCACACTTTGACCCTCTGATGTAATTCTGATGACACTCTGATGTAAAAAGGTTTAGGGCATGTACCAAGCCGTTGTGCAATAAACCATAGTCAAGTTATTTAATTTGACATAAAATGAGCAATTGAAAACAAGGCTGTGAGGGATACTAACACCATATAATCTCACAAATGGACAGGAGTTTCTGTGGCGGGTTTTATACAAGTTCATACATATATTCTCAGTGGTAACCTTTTTGTGAGTCATTCTTTGATGTGATACAAGCGTCCATGGATGATGAAACTAATATGTCACAGAATCTTTGTGGCATTTCCAGAGCCTCTTTTTCTTGGAGAAACTAAAAGTCAAAAGGGGAGTGTGACGAAGAGTTTAATCACAAAAAAGCACTAAGTACACAGACATGCTCTCTGAAATGTCCTGGTTTACTACCTGACACTTAGGTTAAACAAAGCAGACTGAAAAACCAAACACATTGCATAAACTTACAATGTCACCAAAATGTATCTTGAATTAAATATCAGATTATCAAAATTTACCAAAATGTCATTTATTTTCAAGAAATGCTATAGAACAAGCATACGGATTACATTTAAAATAATAATAATAAACATAACAATGGAAAGCACCATTTGGGCACTTTCTGGACATGTCAAATAGGTAATGTTATAAGTTACTGTGAACTTGAGCTGAAATCAGTAACATGTCATTTACTGTAAGTGTGGCCTAAATTATGCAGCTCTATATGAACTGCTAGTATACAGCAATTTTAGGAACTAATTCCAACCATATAGTCACAAATGTTACTAGAAAGCACTGCACTAAAGGACAAAACATATGGAATGCATATGTAATTGTATACATATGTACATGGTCCCAAATATCAAGCTATGGAACGAATTAGGAGAGTTCACTTGAAACCATCTGAACCATCACATTGCAACACATGAGAATCCTCGGTGATATCTAATATCAGTAAGTTGAAAATGAGAAGGGAGACTGAAACTTAGCATCTAAAGGCCCATGTGTGACTGTTAGGGTGGAGGGAGATCAAGAGGACAGATGATGATGCAAAGAAGCTTACAGTGTGACATCTGGGTAGAGGATTGCATGATGTGAAGAGGACAGACAGGCAGGTGGAGGCACAATCGTGTGTGAGTCAGTGAGCTGTCAGCCGTGACATCCTGTCAGTCACAACCTGCAGGTCTTGTGGTTATGTCTGACTGCATTAATGGCTTGTAAATAAACTGCAGTTAAAATGTCATAGGAATCATGCACCTCTAGAAATATTCTTCTGCATACCAAACACTTTAAAGCATGGAGTAAAATAGTTACAGCATGATGCATCAAATTGAGGCCTAAAATGCTCTGAACAAATTTAAAATGTCACATTGAGGGAGATGTTCCTTATCATTGAATATAACGTATGATATAATCTCCTCCTGGTGTACAGTATTGTACTTCTTTTGTAGTTATGATCGTGCCATTTTTTTATTTATTTTTTTGAGTTTGAGAGGAATATAAATCTGTTTAGATGAGGGAAATCGCAGTGTCTCATTGGTTGATTCATTTGACTCCATCCTTGTCGGATGTAAAATATGAAAATCAGATGAGTTATAAATCACAAAGTGCAAAAAAGTGAAAATTCAAGACCATCATAAAAAAAGACAAAGCAGACCGATGGCTTTTATTAGTCTTTTTGTTGATTGTTAAAGGTGACCTGTGATGACCACGAAATTAAATGAAACACGATGAAGCAAAACATTTTGTTTGTTGAAATCAAAAAAACTTGAGGAACAACCACTTTTTTAAACAAAATTGAACAGCACAATGAAATCCTTATCTTCACATTCTGTGACACACATCTGTTCCTGAACATCTGTTCTATTGATCACACCCAGGAGATACAGGCTTTTAACGTTTCTCTGAAAGAACACACCTTTTGCAGACTATGCAATGACAACCAATTGTGTGCTTCAATGACCTGATGAATTCATTATCTCAAAACAGATAATGCATTCGATTAGCGGCCTGAAAAAAGTCTGTATACAACCTGATAAGTTCATTACAGCCAAATTCTATTAACTGATCCAGTGTATGGAAGATAAAAATTTGACCTGTAAATTCATTTTGGGAAAACCAGCCATTTTGGGCACAAACATATATGCAATATAAAAATAAAAGCCAACCTGAGAGCAACCAGATAATCTGAATTAGAGAGATTAATCACACATTAATCACACAAACAAAATTTACTATAATTTATTATGCATGTTCTTTTAATAGCAATTTTGATCATTTAACAAAAGTACACACAACATTACAAATTCACTCACTAAAAATGAGTGTCAGCAGCCTCAGATGCTCTGATTAGCATCATGACCGAACCGGGGACTTACAAGTACCCTCATCTGCCTGCATGATTAGATTGAAATCAAAAACTACATTCAAGCCTTTTCCCTGACTGCTTTAGGCTATCAGCATAGAGGTTGCTCACAGTGAAGAACATATGCAAAGCAGGCAGTGAGCGAGGTGGAAGTTAATAAACAGTCAAATGTATCACACTGCAGACAAACACCTTTTGTAAATGATATTTCTGTAACTCTGTAACTAAGGACATCACTTTCTGGGTGAAAAGATGTACAAGCTAAATTCCCCCTCAAAAATAACAACAACAGCAACAGAAATAAATTATATTTTGCATGAAAAATGTCATCCATTCAGATATTTTTGTGCATCATAAAATTAAGTAAGCAATATTTCCTATTATTGTATTGTATCTAGGTGTTTTTCTTACAAATAATTTACAATCTAACAGATTTAACAAAATTATTTATGTTAGAAAAATAATAGATTATTTTACATTACAGTGATGAAAAGTAGGCAGAGAAAATGTGCATAATTGTTATTAAAATACTATGAGAGTTTACAAAAAATAACAAACAGGATATATAATATTTTTTTGGGGGGGGGGGGGGTATTATTATTTATTTCAGTTGATGTGTAATTTAATATGATCTGGAATGTTTTGATGGGTTAATGCGATTCATTCTTCCACATGTCTCTGTGTTTGCTTGTGAAATGTTTAAACTATTAAAACAAGACAGGCTTAATTCTATTTTAATGCTAAACAGGAAACAACACAGGAACTACAGTCCTGAGTAAATGTTCCTCTTCCATAATATCTGCGTCATGCTTCAGAGCTAAAACAGAACCAGACAAAACATTTCTACTCAAATCTCTTCCAAAAGCCCAGATTCACTGCTTGAGAACAGAGAAAAAAAGAGCAACTTTGTGCTAAGCACAGACGAAATGTCCTTCTCTTGTTTTCCTAGAGAGTGAAAACAATCCAGGCCTTGATTATTTTATTTTATTTTTTACATAATGTGTTTCTATGGCTGGTTTCAAGTGCCTAAGCCAACACACAAAACAGCACCATGATAAGGCTGGAAGCAGTTGGCAAGGCGTTTACAGAAACAAAGGGACTATGGGGTGGAATCAAAATAAACTGAATGACCTCTGGTGCCGCAGATAAAAAAATAAAAATAATTCAATAAAACTATGTTTCAAAACAGCAGTGTTGCAAGTTCCTGCAGGAAGAATTCTGCAAGAAGAGTTCATAGTTCAAAACTTGTCCGTTCCTATGGCAACAGGTGGAACAACTGGGCCATCCTGTCAATAAAAACTCTGTGTGGTGATATTGGTCATTTTCTTGGTTCTCTTCTCTCCTAAGGACCACAATGAAAAGCTTTATTGAAGTCAACAAAACAGTATTTTAAACTGTGAATGATTTAACATGAGAAACCTGTTGCTAACAGCTACTATGAAAGTGTTCTCAAACAAACAAGAAATGTGCAAAATGCAGTCAAACTGCATTATCAAGGCATTTGGCATCTGTTGAGCTGGTGTCTACAGACTGAACGCACTTAGCCACACAGACAGCTGTTTGGACGATAACGCCCATCTCAATATCCATCATTACCAATTTGGACGCCCCAATCCAAAGACGAAGAGGCCCTTCCAAAAGCTCATCGATTCACAGCAGGAACAAACAAACCCTTTCCTCGTCCTCAGACTAATGAGGGCTTGCACTGGCTAGCTAGCGCTTCACTGGATGGCACGCTTGCATGAACCAGCACAAATGCATACATTTTGAAACACGGTCACATTATGAGGAGTCTTGGGAGTCCGAGTCTTCTTTCTGAAAAAGAGCGGTCCCAGAATTTGTCCCCTGTCCTCTGCTTCTCTCCACCAACCCGTTGATCTCTCCCAGCGGCAAGTAGGAGTAGTCCGCCCTCTGCCCGCGCGCTTTGCATTTTCTGCACGTCTGGATAAGGTTACCGGCGAGGCTGGCCAGCAGCGACGTTGCCAGGATAGCGCAGATAACCAGCCAGCTTTGTCTGCACACATAAACAAAACACTCTGAGGGTGAGGAGTTGCACTTTGACCTCTGACTCCACCGCTGCTGCCCACAGCCTCCTCAAAGCACTTGACTGCAACCATGGCAACACCACACAATCCCTTACTTGCATGTGAAAGGCCGAGCTGACTAATAAATTCATCTGCGCCACTCCGCTGCTGCAGAGTTGTTTACCAGTACAGTCGGGGCACTTGGTTCAGACTTGTCCGAAAGCCTGTTCTGTTAAACAAGGGCCTGGAATTTGTCAGAGTGAATTTCCATGGCAATAATCACGTTACTCAAACACGCAGATAGGGAATGGTATACATGACAAGCTGTTTGAGATAACAGATTTTTTTTTTCTCATGTTGTGGAAACTGTGGCTTTAAGGCATAGGAAAAATATGTCATATAATTGTACATGACATTTGGTTTTTAAAATAGCAAAATTTCCACTCTGAAAAGGAACCAGAGATGATCACTAGAATGTTCTTATCACAAATGGACCATTGTGATTGATTTTCTTTAGCAAAACCACCTGTCCTCAGACCACAATTTAATATTTCACATAGATTAAAACATCTATAATAATGTATATTTATATTATGTATATTTTATATTTAGTTTATATTTATAATATAAAATATATATTGTTTATTTATTTCTTTAGAATATATATATCAATTTTACACATTATATATTTATATATAATATAAATATAATTTTATTTTGATATATATTTTAGTTTATTTAAAATACTATTTTATGGTCTTAAATCAGAATATAGCTCTATTTCAGAAAATATAAAGAAATTATTCTGGATTTTTAGACACATTTCCCCCTTTAGAGTAGGACTCTAAATGGAATCATTCTGATTCAGACTAATTACCAACTGGAAACACCACAAAAACAAAACAGCTTCTTTATTTAATGCATATGTGAAATGCTAAATTAATTATTTTTAAAAATTGTTATTGCATGCTAGAGTTGTAAATATTCATAATAAATATTTTACGTGAAACTCACTTTCGTATCTGACAGTTATGACACATAGTAATTAATTAAATGTGACAAAATGTTATGCTTTGTCCCATGTCTCAAGAAGCAGCGAGAGGACAAATATTGGCTGCTGTTATGGGGGGTGGGGTGTGTGTGTGTGTGTGTGTGTGTGTGTTTGGGTGCGTTTTTGAGCACTTACTCAGATAAATACTCAGCTTCCTCCTCTTGTCTCCATTCCCTCAACATCTGGGCAGCCAGGCAGTGACCGGCTGAAAGATTGTGGGAAAAAAAATAAAAAATTTAATCAAATCCCTTGTTAGGACAATAACTCTCCCTTACAGGCATATTTCTCCTGTCCCTCCTATCCTAACTTAAGATTTCACTCTTTTTTTTTTTTTTTGGTAAATCAGTGCTGTATTATGGTCACTGAAATTCCTATTTTTTTTATATTCAAATGTGGCTCTAGAGTGAAGGTGCGGTCACATTACTGAAAGTGTGGAGAAAACAAAATTTGCAGACAAAAAATGTCTTATGTCAATAGTATAGTGATGTATTAAGCACAGCTCACAGATAAGTCAGAAGCAGCTTTGTATTGGTTTTTTGCTGAAAAAGGCAAATTTGACCACACCTAAACAATTCATAATGGAAACTTATTTTTTTATGTTATATTATTTAAGATATATCAAGAAAATATTAAGATGTATCTATTATCCTTTTTCCCTAAAGTTCAATTATAATATTAAATCAAGCTTTTAGCACAAACAAAAAAAATATAATAATTGAGCTTTTACAACCATTTTCTCTCTCTGAACCTTAAAATTAAAAAAAAAATTCTGCACCCATTACTGTCTAATACAGATCTAATACAGCTTGCACTGCCCCTTTCATCAGTTGCAGCTTTTGGAAAGCCTGCATTAGATTGTGCAAGACTCCCTGCTAAAAATAAAGAGACCAAAAATTGATGTTCCAAAAATTCACAACCCCTCCCCACCCCGAGAAATCGTGAGAGACTTTGGCTGTCAATCGATTATATTTTAATAAATATATATACTTAATGTGCTAATAAATTAATCAAATTAACTGGAAATAACTGCCTGAAAAACTCAAGCCTACAAAAAGTGTTACTATAAAAAGAAATTACATTGGCAATTATATTATATTATCTTAATTTTATATTGCCAATATTTTTTTCTTCATGGTTTAATTTTTCAGATTGTAGGAACATTTGTTATCAAAGGAATCTGCGTAAATCAGTTTTTTTTTTTTAAAATAATTAATTTCAATAAATTGGTGGGTTAAATGAACAGTCCTTGTAAAAACAAAAAAATCACCCCAAAGGTAAGTGAAAAAGGCTGGTGAGAAATATTTAGGTCAACTTGCATGATCCGTTCCACAGTAGAGAAGTGTGGACAGACACATACACACACACACATATAGGAGGACTATAAGGAATGCTGATGGCTGAAGCTATAAGCAGAGAGAGTTATGTGCTGAGAAAGTGTGAACATTAAACTGATCTATAGAGACGTAACATAGGGAGGGAATGTGTTGTTTACATGTCGTGTGAGTGCTAATAGATCTGTACAGCACCTCTGTTCAGGCTGATGTTTCTCTCTTCTTGGTATGTGGTGTTGCAGCTTCCTGTGACAGCGTTGCATTGGCACATGTCGTGGCATTGGCATGACTGCTTGCAGTTCAGCCCATAGAATCCAAGAGGGCACTCTGGGACAACAAAGAGAGCAGAGACATGATTATGTTCATCTTTTCATAGATTTGCTGCAAATAAGACTTGCCTTAGCAGGTTCTTAAGTACTTAGCAATATTATGATTTTGGTTTATATGATATATTTAATCAAAATCTAAAACAGCATTGCATGCAATACTAAAGGCAATTGCACTACAATTAAGAAGGGTTGACTAAAAATATGTTCTGGAAACTTTCATCCAATTTAAGATTCACATCACTTAATATTTGTGTGTGTTAAATATTTTTTGTGCTTATTTGAGAATGTGTTAATTTACCTGGAAATATATATTTCTCACGTTTTTCATTACCTTACTCGAGCACACTCAATCCTCAGGACACATACATGTTAAATATGTGCATTTGCTTAATATATTCCAAAACTAATTGAGATTGGACTGCATACCTTGCTCGCAGAAATCTCCATGGAGACCAGCAGGACAGGTGCACCATCCGTGAACAGGATCACATGAGACTCCGTTTGTGCATGCACATGTTTGCTTACAGCCATCGCCATAGAATCCTGCTGCACATACTGTGAGGAGTATAAACCAAGCTCAGATGAACATATTGGTTTAAAATAGTTCAAATCACCACTGCTGACTGACTGTAACAACATAAGAGCTTATTGATGGTACAAATCTGTGTGACAGTCAGATTTACCCTCACCTTGGCTACAGTTTAAACCCATCCATCCAGAATCACACACACATCCATCTGTTCAGAGAGAGGGATAAGACAAGAAAAATAGAAAAAAATAGAGTTATCAAAAAAAAACTTAAATACCACCTTTAATGCAAAAGCATTTTCTCTGTTTAAAACATTCACTAACTACAAACAATCTGTCAAAATCTGTTATTTTTTAGCAATATGCTCCTTCTAATGTAATGGATGCAGTATAAGCTACATGCCTTAAACAAATCAATGTCAAATGTCATTAACACTTTACTTTATATCATGCATTAATTATACATTTACATAAATATCTGTGACCAGAGTTAAAATGCATTATAATATTTGCAGATTTCTTGTTACCTCTGTAATTACGGTACTTGTTTGTCATGTTTTTTTTTATTAAACTTACAGTTATACATTAATACAAGTTACATTACATGGCTACTTAGTTATGTATTCAGAAATGTAGACATAATGAATGTTACGATGAATAATGCTTGTGATCATAAGTATTAATATAAGAATGAATGTGTTATATTTTCTCAAGGTGTAACAATGAATGAATGTTTTATGTATTATAGCAGTGGTTAGAATTATTAATGAAATCATACAATGCATTTTAAGGTGCATTACAAGGCTTAATGCACTAAAAAAAGCTTCAAGTAAAATTTGACCATAATGTCCTTTTGTGATATACAGGAGTGTACAAGAGTGACTCACTCTCAGTGCAGATCCCATGCTCTCCACATTCAGCCTGGCATGTGAGATTGGCACATCCTGGGCGGCTCCAGCCCTCCCGGCACACACACTGGCCCTCCACGCAGCGCCCATGTCCATTGCAGTCCTCTGGCTGGCACAGCCTCTCGTGAACACACAGTACAGTGGACACGGCCCGTGGACAGCGCCACTTTGGAAGGTCGCTTTAATTTAGGCAAAAATGTTGAGATAAAACTGCAAAATTCAGCACACTGTTTGTTTGTTACTGTGTAGTTTTGCATTTACACACCAGTGGTCTGAAGGGTAATTGGCCAGGGATCCGTTGAGGACATAAGTGGCTGAGCCGCCTCCATCCAGATTGATAGCGTTCAAGATATTTTGTTCCTTCAGAAACTTTGCCACTTGCCAGAGATTCATTCTGCAGAGACAGTAGTTCACTAAACACATGATAAACTAAACTGAAAGAACTAAACTGTACCAGAATTCTGGGTGTGCAGTGCACTACAAATGTGCACTCACTCCATTTGGATTTAAATGGCTTACAGTGGTTTAAATAAGGTTTTAAATCTAAGCTGAAATATTTTGTCACAGCCATAACAACATGCAAATTAACCAACCATAATAAGTTATTTATATATAAATCTAATGCATATTTAATTTCATTTAGGGAACTGGTATTTTTAAGTCAATTTAATTAAGGGCCAGAAAGACTAAATTTTTCTATTTCTTTTTGTAATGTTTTTCTAAAGTAAAAACATTAATATTGTAAAACATTAATAATATACATCATTCTAAAACAGTTGTGCTGCATAATATTACATTTTTTTTCTCAGAATTCATCGATGAGTGTAAAATGTTCAAAAGAACAGCATTTATTTGAAACTGAAATCTTTAGTAACATTAAAAATGTCTTTAAAGTCCGTTTGATATATCTTCACAAAAAAAAAAGTGTTCAATTCTCTCCAAAAAAAAAAAGAAAGAAAAATAAACTATATATTATGAGTTTGTTGCAAGGAACTTGATTAACACTACAACTCAAAGTGCATAAAAAGCTAATAAAATCATGATTATGGCGCCTCTGGAAAAAAAATTGGAAAAAAGCATTCTGCTTTTGCAATGTTTTTTTGAGCAATAAATCTTGCAACGGTTCCTTCTGGGTTATTTAGTGTTGTAGCCTGAACAGACAGACTCAATGTTTACAGTGATAAACAGCTGAGATCTGCTCAGGTTCAAAGTCCATTCTCACCCTCTTACACGCGTCTGACCGTCGACATGAAAGAGGACGAGTTTCCCCTCTGCATCGTGACCCACCGCCGTACGGGCAGATATCACGTCCACAAATTCCTGGAATTTTCCTGTAAAATAAAAGATCAACGACCAACTGAATTTGACATCATAAGCTCGGAGCACAGATGTGTTTGAAAACAGGACTGAGCACCTGAACTACTGTATAAGATACAGTTTTTCTGATATAGGGAGGAATTTTAGGGAGCCAGATAATGAAGCTTATCATATGCTCACACTTCAGACAGAATCTTGTCTAATCTTACCGGTCATCTGGGTTTTGTCACATTCTGCCTGCATGCTCTCATTGATGTAGATCTCACCGTTTCTCAGCAGCCACACCACCCCACTGATCAACTGCACGAAGGGGTTTACCTGATCCAGGACGTCATCTTCAGACAGATAGCTAAAATATACACAAGATAGAGCAAGTGAGACAGAGAAAGATAAGATGGTATAGCCTAATGGTTAAAGATCTATTCTTAAGTCTGGTTAAACATCCTGTCTTTGATCAAGTCATTCCAGTAATATGCTGTATAGCACAATTTTCTTTTCTGTTGTTGAAGAATCTCCTAAAAACAGTAAAGGTGTGGAATATTTGTACTATTTAAAACAGCTGTTTTTTTATGTTAATATCTTTTTTAAACATAATTTATTCTCATGCTGGCAAATTTTCAGCAGCCATTACTCCAGTCTTCATTGTCACATGATTCTTCAGAAATCATTCGATATATGATGATTTGATGCTTAAGAAACCTTTCCTATTATTATGAATGATATAAACAGTTGCACCACATATTAAGATTACAGGATGCTTTCAAAATAAGCAAGTTTAAAAAATAACAGAATTAGTTTGAAATGGAAATTATTTGGAACGTTACAAACGTCTTTACTGACGTTTTAATTCAGTTCTTTGCCATTCTAAATCAATTCTTCTGCATCCTATGCATAAAAAAATTCATAATAACAACTTTACATTACATCACAGCCCAGTAGAACCACACTTGACAGACTACACTAAGATCTAAAGCAATAATGTTTTGAATACCTTAAAGCTCATCCAGGTGAATGTCCAAATATGCTATATAAACACCTTACCTAACGTCAGAACATTCCGGTTAAAGGCCTTAACCTCATAATGAATGACAAATTGAGACACTCTGGGTACACGACGTTCCAAAGTACTTCCTATTATTAAGAAGGTATAGCCTAATGGTTAAAGATCTATTCTTAAGTCTGGTTAAACATCCTGTCTTTGATCAAGACATTCCAGTAATATGCTGTATAGGCACAATTTTCTTTTCTGTTGTTGAAGAATCTCCTAAAACAGTAAAGGTGTGGAATATTTGTACTATTTAAAACAGCTGTTTTTTTATGTTAATATCTTTTTAAACATAATTTATTCTCATGCTGGCAAATTTTCAGCAGCCATTACTCCAGTCTTCATTGTCACATGATTCTTCAGAAATCATTCGATATATGATGATTTGATGCTTAAGAAACCTTTCCTATTATTATGAATGATATAAACAGTTGCACCACATATTAGGATTACAGGATACTTTCAAAATAAGCAAGTTAAAAAATAACAGAATTAGTTTGAAATGGAAATTATTTGGAACATTACAAACGTCTTTACTGACGTTTTAATCAGTTCTTTGCCATTCTAAATCAATTCTTCTGCATCCTATGCATAAAAAAATCATAATAACAACTTTACATTACATCACAGCCCAGTAGAACCACACTTGACAGACTACACTAAGATCTAAAGCAATAATGTTTTGAATACCTTAAAGCTCATCCAGGTGAATGTCCAAATATGCTATATAAACACCTTACCTAACGTCAGAACATTCCGGTTAAAGGCCCTTAACCTCATAATGAATGACAAATTGAGACACTCTGGGTACACGACGTTCCAAAGTACTTCCTATTATTAAGAGCACTGGTGAGTCATGCAATATTGCCACGTCTTTGTAAAGATTCTATTTTAGGAAACAGATGTTCTACGTGCCCTTTGATCCCATGACTTACTTCATCCAAATTCTGCATCCAAATTTAGGTTGAGCACCCTACAGTAAAGGAAAGCACTTTGTGCTTACTGTGCACTCAAGTGTACTTTACTAAACATCATCTTTGGTGTTCCACAAAAGAAAAAGAAATATCATATGATTTCGAAGAACATGAAGTGAGAATTGAGAAAGTCATTTTGGGACCTATCCCTTTAAGGGTGTGATACAGATTTAGCACAGCTTAATTATAGTGAGGTCAAAAGTACACCAGCACCCATCCAGGAAAGACTGGCTCAATTTTCTATTGTTTCTTGGGACTCCACACAAAAACAAACACTGTGGTATTGCAGAACATCACACAGGCCAGGAGAAAAACTGCAGAGTGACAGTGAGACCTCGGGCTGTGTCCTTACCCAAACACGAGCGTCCCATCCTTTCGAATGCCAAACTGAGCATTTTGAATTCCTCCACTGTTCCTCACCAGTTTCCCATCACTCATGACATTCCCAAAACACTGCCCGCTGTCAATGTCAAAGTAGCCTCCATTCTGGGCGATGAGGCACTTTCTAGTTTTGGCAGTGTGCTCCACCAGCTCTCTGTGACTCCGCTTGCACCCTCCAGGGCCTCCTGGTTCCAGAACAGACACAGTTCTCAGTGGGTCGTGCACCTCTGTGATGTGGCCGCTCACCCGTCTGTGAACGCCAGAGTCATCAGTGATGTCGGAGATGAATATATTTGACTTGAACACTGGAGAAGTCGAGTCTTTGCTTGCTGCCCAGGTTTCGTGGGTTACATTGCCATGAGCGATGGGCTGACAGTCCCTCACGTGGCGGTGAGAATGAGATGGGCCATGGGATTTGGTGTAGGGTAACAAGAGGTCATCATCCAAAGAATGTCTGTGGAAAATTAACATTCTGATTAAATTAGAAAAATAAAGAGGAAAAAATGTGTTTGTTAAGCTAGTTAGGTTAACTTGGAAAATGTATCTAGTTGATTCAGAGAAAATGAGTCCCTCTCCTAGATCCTACATCGTCCTAAGCACATTTTCATACACACGTTTCTTTGAAAGACACCTGTTGTTTTGTATACTTCTCAGTCTAAACCCAAGACAACATTATCTGAGCAAAGAGTAAAAATTCAATAGAGAAGCAGCAGATGCTGAATCTTGAATTGCACAATCCTTATGCAAGTCTGGGTTCAGCATGTGGTTGATCAATATGCAAATTAACTATAGATTTAGTTGGGAGTGTGGTACTGTACTGTGTACACAAAACCTAATGAAAACTAGTTTAGCCAATAATACTTCAAAATAACTATTTGCTAATCTGCCAATGTGTTTCAAAGTTTCTATATTATAGTAAATGGTAAAAAAAAACACAGACACCAGGGGGCACTGTTTTTAAACTATTACATTTAGGTAACATTAAAATTCTTTTAAAAAATGCTGATTACCAAACCATAAGTAAAACTACATATTATAAACATTTACACACATATTTAACATTTATAAATATATATAATTTAATTTAAAAATAAGAAGAACAGATATAAAGCAGTGGTTTGTTATATCATTTATAACATTGTTTCTACATGTTGATGCACAGCGTTGATATTATTTTCAAGTCAGTGACTTTATATTTTAGTGAATTTCTCTGAGACTATACATGCCACATTTTTACATAATTTGGTACTCTTAGGGAAATAATATAATATTTTGTAATTATTTTATATTAAATATAGCTAATTTTCGAAAAAGAAAAAAAAACATCTAAGAAAAATGTCATGGGTTTTCAAATCGTAATATGACTTTTTGTTTATGAAATAAGTCATATTTTTCATTCATGTCTTCTGTAGAGGACACCAGGACAAATTGGGACAAACATATTAAAAACAAAGAAATGTGAACGAAATTCACGGACGACGTTGCCATAAGACATACGTATAATACAATAAAATAAAACAAGTTACTGTCCCGGTTATATCCGTTTTCTTCGGTGAAAGGACTTTCATCTGTGCTGGTCATATGATGCGAATGCGGATCACATGATCACGCCAAATGATTTTATCTGTCAATCATTTCTTCACGCAATGTAAGCGCAAATAACTGCTAAACAATTCATACATGTAAACTGCATTCAAATTAAAATCCGTTACATTTTAAGTGACATGCAAATGATATGGTTCACTCCGAAACTAAACTTAATTCGAACGCGGAACGCACTGTCAGAAGTGTTTGATTACTGGGGAGTTGTAATATGGCGCACGCGCTAGAGGAGGAGGTACAGCTCAAGGATACATGGATGCATGATGTTAGCAATGACATCCAGTATAAACATAATAAATGGACTTTTAACCATCAAAAATTCACTCCACATAAAGATTCCCTATCTCACATTTATACAGAGGCCAACAGAGATCAAGTGCTCAAGAACATTAACAACAGGACAGCACAATGAACAGTACTGTATTGATATTGTAAGGTAAGTTATTAGTTTAAAAATCGATTTTTTTCTTCTTAGTTTTACGTAGAAGCAAACCGGGTAGATATGTATCCCAGACTACCTTAGAGTATTTTCTCTTGTTGTATTCCAAATTGAATTTTCTCTTGTTGTATGTCAAATTGAAATGGGGAGAAGTCCTGGCCTAATGGTTAGAGGGTTGGACCTCCCAATCAAAGGGTTGTGAGTTCTAGTCCCGGGTCGGCAGGCATTGTGGGTGGGGGAAGTGCATGTACAGTTCTCTCTCCACCTTCAATATCACGACTTAGGTGCCCTTGAGCAAGGCATCTAACCCCCAACTACTCTCCAACTGACCATACTTGGCTGAATGTCACTTCACTTGAAAAAAAATATTGATAAATGGCGAGACACTATTTCTTTAAATTAAGTAAATCGCATTATATACAAACATTATATTTTCCATGGTTAAAATTGATGTCAATTGTTCAAATGAATCCTAGAAATGTCTAGGTGATGTATCAGTGTAAAAGAAATATGAAATAAATCTTCTCATTCACAATCTGAAATGCAAAAATGTAATGCATGATTTTAAATTATATATTCTGGGACTTTCTTCATTAATGAAAATTACGATCAAGTCATGTCATATAAACAACATAAATTCAGTGTGCAGGGAAATCATTTTAGTACTTTGCATTTTTAGACATTAAATAATTTGTAGGAAATTCTATAAACATTTTACAAAATGTTTTTTGAAACCAACATGAATGAAACATTAAACTTGGCAAATATACTTTAGCGTAAATCTTGAGATTTTACAAATATTTGTCTTTGTCCCTTATAAAGTAGTCTTTATGTGATAATTGTCTTCTGCTTACAGAAATTTCGGTCTCTATTTAGGCTTAGTTTTGTAAATGTAGGTTAATGGCACTACAGAACACACTGAGTGAATAACACTGTGCTGTCACCAATAGGAAAAGGGACTATGAGGGATTTTTGTGTTCATTGCTTTTTCCTGAGGCTGTTCGTCGCTCTGCACTGGCACTGAGGGCATTCAATGTAGAACTGGCACAGGCAGGTATTCCAGCTATTGAGTGCAACGATGCACAAACTCATTTATTCAGTTTGTTTTAAGCTAATTACCTTTTAACTGTGTATCATTGTGTGAAAACCAACTCTTGTCTTGAAACATAAAAGTGGCTGTTGTTAAAGAAAAACTCATATATGCTCATAAATTTGCTTCTTCTTTTTTTAGATTAAGGACTCTGTTTCTCAGAAAACCATTGGTTTAATGCGACTGCAGTTCTGGAAGAGCGCCGTGGAGGATATTTACAGAGATGACCCTCCAGTCCAGCCCGTCAGTGCAGAACTGTGGAGAGTGCGTCTTACTACTATAAAAGAAAGATTCTGTCATCATTTACACTACCATTCAATAGTTTGGGGTTGTTATATATATATTTTTTTTATCTGCAAGGACACATTGAATTATAAAACAATAATAATAATTTAAAAATCACAGCGTCATTCAATACATTGGCACTGATATTCTAAAACTGCTTTGTGTTCTCAGGCAGTGTGGAAGCACACATTAACAAGGAGGTGGATGTTAAGGATCATATCTGAAAGAGTACGTAATCAGATTTGTCCTAAAATATGAATAATGAAAATAATTGAAAGTTCTCTTCAAATGATTGATTAACTCTTAAAGCTGTGCGTGTGACATACATGGTTATTCTAGACATTAATAGTCATGTAGTGAGTCATTATGCACATTATACTGTCCTCTAGCAATTGTATTTAAAACATTATGTTTTGAAAAGGAGAAAGATATGGAGGACAAAGCATACAGGAATTTTCAAGAGCTGGAGGCCTATGGTGAAAACACACAATCCTCTCTTCTTTACCTGCTGCTGGAGACACTCGGTGAGCAGACTTTTCTTGGTCTCCAACTTAAAGAAGTAGATCTTGCAAAAATTATTGCAATTCTGTCATTTACACATCCTTTGCGTTGCACTTGACCGTGTGAAATACAAAATAGATGTTTGGTAGAATGTTATGTCCTAACAGCCCCAGTCATTATTTGCTTTCATTGTATATGGAAAAAATGCAACAAAGTTTTAGTCACCTAAAGGATAACTGAATTAATTGCTTTAATTTGAAAAGAAACGAATACAATTGTTATTATAGCTTAAAGGCTTATCATTTGCTGGTTTGCACTGGGTTTTTCTAGTAGAGTTTTAATATACACTACCATTCAAGGATTAGAGGTAAGAAATTTGATGTTTTTGAAAGTCTTGGGCTCACCAAGGCTGCAATTAATTGAATAAAACTACAGTAAATGCTAATTTGCTGCTTTATGAAACTATAATTTTATAGTTTTAAAGGAGGAATATTAGATTTTTCAGACTCATTAAAATATAATTTGAGGACACTTTTTTTTTTTTAGATTAGCAAGAAATATCACCCTGTATCACAAGACTGGTTACCCACTGAAGCTAGGGAGGGTTGAGCCTGGTTAGTGCCTGCATGGAAGACCTCCTGGGAAAACTCCTGCTGCTGCTGCTGAAATAGAGTTGTTAGTGAGACCAGCAGGGGGTGCTCACCTTCTGTTCTGTGTGGGTCCTAACGCCCCTGTATAGTGATGGGGATACTATAATATAAACAGCACCATTCTTTGGATGAGATGTTAAACAGAGGTGCTTTGGGTGTACAGCAGTACACAATAAAGCTCTATATAAATGCCTCATTTATGCATTAATTGGAAAATTCACTATTTTACTCAAATCTGTTTAAAACTGGTCTCATAAAGCTGTATACTTTGTTTAACTTTTTTGATGTAGGTGTGAAAAATGTCCATTCAGACCATGCCGCAAGCCACATTGGCAAAGCCCAGGGCATCCTGACCTGCTTGCGGGCGACCCCATACAACAGCAGCAGACGCAAGGTCTACCTGCCAATGGACATCTGCATGCTGGTGGGTAAATCTGCTGTCACCTTGTCATCTCTGTTTCTGTCTGTAACTCCATGCTTTTCTAACATCAGAGGGACTAGTGAAGAACTAGAGACAATTCATGTGCCAGACAGCATATATGTGGGTGAAGCTGTCCATTCCAGTGCCCTCTTGTCTACTAAACCCAAACCCATGGGCTTTGTTCCAGCCATCTGTCACCATTTCAGCACGAACAAGCCATTAGACTTGGGATTTAGAAGATTGTGCCCTTAGTGTAAGAAAAGAAAAGAATTTCATCTGTCGTTTACCCTTAACTAATCTCAGCTAGAGTCAGTGTACAGTATTAAGATCAAAATATGTTATGTAGATTGTTTTGCAGTATGATTGCACATTCACCTAAAGGGGGCACTGTTGTTTCGCCATAAACGATATGGACATATTTGGTTTCGGAGGTTATCAAATGCCCACTAATACAATACATTTTAAAGAAATGTTTCTTCATTTGTAAGTATTTCTTGTTTTCTTAAATGTAGTTTTTCTAGCCTCCCGATAATTACACTCTCTGGTTGTTCATTGTGTTGATTGCCTTGTTAATGCTTTATTCTTAGATACTGCTTTTGTTTGAGGAACAATGGGCTTTAAAATTAGATACTAAATGAAACCTTCTGCAGTGATTATTGATCACTTTTTATTTATTCATTTTTGTTCAGATCACAGGCAGCACAATCACAGGCAACACTTAGTGATGGAAATTTTTACATTTGTTTCTGTCATTGTTTGAATCAGTAGTTGAACAAATACAACTAAGTGGGATTTCAATAATAGTCTTGGGATACGGAGTAAACACATCAACTGATGTTCTGCATGCAGATTTTCACATTTTCATCCAGCATACTAAAATTTTCTGATGTTTAAGTATTTTTGTTGAATGCTGGGAAATCAATAAAGATGAATCTCATGAAAACTGTCAAGAAATGACTAGGTCATATCTCACCCCAAAATCCAAAAGAAAATTTTGTGAAATTATGCCTATGTGTGTCATGAACATGAGACATGAATGCTGAGAATCCAAATGCAGTGTTAGTTCAGAGGGTAATCCACAATCATTATCCAAATGCAGGCAAAAATTATAAACCAGGAAAACAGTCCAAAGAGCAACAGAGTAATCCAGAACAATTGGCAGAATAAACCAAGACACATGAAAACAGGAAATAATGGCTCAAAAATGCAGTACATGGCACATTCAATACTTCACAATAAATTACAAAATTGGCTATATTTAGGGTGAGCAGACAGGGTTAATGATGCACAGGTGCAAACAATTAGTGCTGATGAGTCCGGGACAAAGGATAATTGGAAATTAAGTCCAAGACTGAGTGACAGAGGTATGGAATTGAGTGCCCTCTGGTGGTTCTCAAAGGCACTTCAGCTGGTGATCCTGACCCCATGACAGTACTGTGATGTTATTTTCATGAATCTTGCACATCCTCCCCCTCACAATTTTCAGTAGCCAACAGCAAAAATTGCCAAAATAAAAGTGCAATTGTCAGTATATATTGTTTTTTGTTGTACTGAAATGAATTAACAAAATAAAAAAAAGATTTAAATAAAAGGAAATAAAAGAATATATAATCATAATGTATGCAATAATAATAATAATAATAATAATAATAATAATAGAATTACAAACTTAATAATGATTTCTATTACTGGTGAGTGAGGTCTTTTATTACAGTAATGAGAAGAAAATATTTTTTAATAGTAATAAGATTACATCACTATGCAATTAAATAAATAAATAAGGGACTGTAATAATCAGTTGTCATTATTATTAAATAAATTCTTTATTTTAGTTTTTTTTCCTTTAGATTTTAAAAGATTGTATTATTGCAATGGAGCTTGAAATATGGAAGGTTAAGGAAAAAATTGTGGTGTCATCAACCTCATTTTTCTATCTATCAGCAGAGGGTTACTGATAATGCATTTTCACTGTTTCTCACCCAGCATGGCGCGTCTCAAGAGGACTTCATTCGTGGCAGCAGGGACCAGAACATCAGGGATGTTGTTTATGACATTGCCAGCCAAGCCCATGTCCATCTCCAGCACGTATGAAAATCCTTTCAGTTTAATATCTGTGGTTAGATATTGACTGGGATTTATGTTCCCCAGTAATTTTCTTTTTGCATACTAACATCATGAGTTTTCAAAAGTGTTATCACACCTCCTCCACCAACAGCTCTGATGCCCCTTGATTGTTGCCCTCTCCTCATTAATGAATTTATTATAAGTTCTGTGTAACCATGGGGAATGCATACCCCACTTTGCATATATGGTGTGAATCAAAGTTAGCACGAATGACCTAGGTGAGGACCACATAAAAAAAAAAAAAAAAATTAATAAACAAACAAGGGGAAAACTGAAATTTGATACTTTTAATGTAAATGTTGACCAAATTTTGGGTTATAATTCATGAAAACTTTTCACCACGCCAAAATACAATATTTTTGCAATGTGAGATCATTTTCGTGAGAGTTAAGCATGATTCCCCCCATAATACTGAAATCCTGTATAGGTGATTCTCATTACTATAATATAATAAAAAAAAAGATTCACTGTATTAAAGAAAAGAAAACATAATGAGAAAGTACTATATTTTATATAAATATAAAAAATAAAAGAAAATAAAAAATCTTGTTCTTCTTACAAAATAAAAAACTATTTCAGATGAGAAAAAGTAAAGCATATACAGTAGTATCATTGAGAATGATAATGGAACTGTCATGAAAATAAAGTAATGCTACATTTTCAAAGAATATTTATATAGTTTTTCTATGTGGAGGTGAAATATGATCTGGACATGTCCAGGTTTTTTTTACCTAATTTGTTTCACTGTGTGATTTACCTAAGGTTTGTGTGATGTACTATGTGAGTACCTATATCCTAACTCATTATTACATGTCTTACAGGCTAGATCATTCAGTGAGAACGTTCCACATGTGGCCATGCCTGCCTTCCTGCAAACGGTGAGTAATTTCATCTCTTTCAGCTCCTCTCCCATCCCTTTGCCTCACTAATGTGATGTGACACAGAGAAGCTCATGGCTTATCCTCATTCTGCCTCCAAAAGAGGTGGAGCCTCTTCAACCCACATGACTCCTGCCCCCTGAAGGCACCACTACCAGCTGATGGTCTGATTACACATCTTAAGCCTTTTTTACTCTTTTACAGTAATTTCCCTTAAAGGAAGAAATGTCTAAGAGGAGATGGGGGAATAACATATTAGGCAAAGCATAGGGAAGCAGTCTGAAATTTTCAGTCCAATTTCAGCCTGTTTGTCGATGCTTCAGTGTTTCAATTGCTTCGACCAGTGAAATGCTTTCTGTGAACAAAATGGCCTGGATAGCGTTTTTATTTCACTTCCTATCACTGTAATATTCTGCTCTTATTTTCCATTTCCACATCCCTGTGTTTAACTGTCATTCGTATTCTTTAAAGCCATTGCTTCACAGCAGGCCGTTTAGTGACACTTTGTGCTCCACTTGGTTTGGCTGGTGTTAATCGTAACTGTTTTCTCACAAAAGGAATTTACTGTAAGGTTTGGCATTTGAGGGTTGTAATTTGTATTTGGGTTAATTTACAGCTGCAGGAAAAAGTATGTGAACCCTCGGGTGTTCTTGTGAATTGCAAACACAAAACCATTTTTACAGGACTGGTTGGCTAAGTCAGTAGCCTAGGGATTTACATGCGTCCTCCCATCCTGCACTGCAAAATTTTACATGGATAACTATATTGTTTAAAAGTTTGGGGGCGATGAGACTTTTATATTATTTATTTAAAGAAATGAAATGCTTTTATTCAGCAAGTACAAATACAATTTCTATTCATCAAAGATTCCTGGGAGTGTTTTTGTTAAAATATTAACTCTTTTCAGCATTGATAATAATAATAAATGTTTCCTAAGCACCAAATCAGCTTATTATGATTTTTGAAGGATCACGAGACACTGAAGACTGGAGTAATGGCTGCTGAAAATTCAGCTTTGCATCAGAGGAATAAATTACATTTTAAGATATATTTAAATAGAACAGTTATTTTAAGTCATAATAATATTTAACTAATATTTCACTACTGTTTTACTGTATTTTAGCTCAAACAAATCCAGCTTTAATGAGAATTAGACACTCAAAAAGATTAAACATATTTGACTGATTCCAATTTTTTTAGCAGTTGTGTATATTGATCAAAGACAAGAAAATATATTTTGAGTGTTATTAAAGTAATTAAACTTTTTGTAAGCACATTTTAAACACATTTATACAGAAATGCAGATAAATCTCAACTCCACAATATCAATTTTTATTTAAACACTTTGTTAATAGATTTTGTAAAATGCATGGCTGTGTTGTGTCGCTGCTTTCTACTAAATTTCCAGCTGTATCCTTTTTGCCTTTCATTCTTTTTCTTTGTACTTGTAAGTTCTTTCAATAATGTACCATCCTCCAGGCTTTCAAAAAAGTAAAATGAATAGCTTCTGAGTGTCTTTGTGTTCTGTCTCTCAGGTTGTTTTGGAGGACTACCTGCAGAGAGTGAGGAAAGTAGACTTTGACGTGTTTCACCCAAGCCTACAAAAGAGGAATCCAATGCTGCCCCTTCAGCTGTATTTACGGTCATGGAAGAAGATCTATTGATCTGTTTGATTAAAACATCATCTGATTGCTTCAGATGAGCTCCCTGTCAAACAACCAAACACTTGTAATAAATCTTCTAGCTTCTATATGTTCACAATTTTTATGTATTCCTGTCCTCTTTGTTAAAGCTTCACAGAAAATAACCACAATTAAAACAGTCGGTTAAATGACATTAAATTTGTCTGAACTTAAAAACTAAAATATTTCCAAACATAATACAAACGATGTCAAACTGTTTTGAATTTGTTTAAGTATCTGCATGGAGTTGGTGACATGAATTGAAGCAAATGGCCCACGGAACATGTTTCGTTATAAATTCAATTACTTAAGACATTTGCAAACAAATTGGCAACAGTTTTACATATTTATAGGTGAGGAATGTGTCACATGCCTTTTCTGATAGGCAAGGTCAACCAATTCTGTTTCACACTGCAAGTGTGATGCAAGGTGGAATATTTTTAGCGGCACAATCATGAGTTTATTTAGTCACTGAAAATACAGTCCTCCCACTGCCACAAAAGCTCTTATCTGATCGACAAGAAAACAACTCCTGGCTGTTTGTGACTGCTCTTGAACTGCAGAGAATATTTTGCTGGGAGCGAGGTCTTCTGCTTTGCTCTGCTTAACTCATTCAGTTGCTTTCATTTCCAGACGAGTTAAGTTTCAGAAATTCCATGCCATGAAAAGACTATTAAAATTCTCTAATTTATTGAACAGATTGGAAACTAAAAAAGCTTTTAATATAAATGCATAATATAATTCATTCTAATAGCATGCAGACAGTAAAATATACAACCGATCATCGAGCTCTGGTTTGAAGCACATACTGTAAAACACAAAAAATGTATCAGGATCTCATAAGTCTACTTCTGCTCATATAATAAGCACATTAAAGCTCATTTCCATTCCCAAATCTTAGTTGTCAGTGATTAAGTTCTGCCCCTTTGAATTGAAGTGCTGAAATGAAAGGAGACACATTCCAAGTAATAATCATCTGGAAAAACTGAAGGAAAAAAAAGCCTCCTTGCACTCGCTTGTTGCCGTGATTTTGCCAAGTATGACATGTTCCTGGATCAACATCTTTTGTTGATTCTGGATCAACATTATTACTACCCCTAAACCTAACCCTACACATAATTTATTCGGTCCTGCAGATTTGCCTTATACAACATTAGGAAGATTAGGCCATTCCTGTCAGAGCAAGCAACCCAACTTCTTGTCCAACCTCTTGTTCTCTCCAGACTAGACTATTGTAATGCTCTCCTGGCGGGACTTCCTGCATGTACCGTCAAGCCTCTGCATTGATCCAGAATGCAGCAGCAAGGGTTGTCTTCAATGAGCCAAAAAAAGCTCTGCAAGAGTTCCATTTTGGCCAATTTAGGAATCTCATCCAATGGTTTATAGGAGTTTGTTCAACTGTTTTTCCACATTTAGGTGATAAGCATCATATTTATATGGAAGCCTGTTTTAATCATGGAATTAAAACACAAACAAACAACTAACATCTACAAAAGAGAGAGAGAGAGAGAGAAAGTACAAATTTCTGAGACAAAAAGTAAAAAAAAAAAAAAAAATCTCAGAATTTTACATCTTGCAATTATGAAACTCCAAATTGTGATGCATAAACTCAAAATTCCAAGAACAAAGTCTGATTTGTGAGCTGAAAAAAGTCACAATTTCCCTCTTTCATTTAACATGAACGACATTTTCTTGGTTTTGTGCAAATATGTGACCCTGAACCAGTCTTAGGTCGCTAGGGTATATTTATAGCAATAGCCTATGGGTCAAAACTACAGATTTTTTCTTTTAAAGCCAAAAATCATTAGAATATTAAGTGAAGACCATGTTCCATGAAGATATTTAGTAAATTTCCAATTGTAAATATATCAAAACTTATTTTTGATTAGTAATATGCATTGCTAAGAACTTCATTTAGACAACTTTAAAGGTGATTTTCTCATTCGTATTTAGATTTTTTTGCATCCTCAGATTCCAGATTTTTAAATAGTTGCATCTCGGCCAAATATTGTTCTACTGCTTTCCGATGATGTATATACATCTCAATTTCAAAAAAATAAAAAATATATATATAAAACAGGACCCAGTTTTGTCGTCCAGGGTCTAATATTATAAATAATTTTTAATTTTTGTGATTTATTAATGTCCATGACGTTCTCTTTTATCTAATTCCCCATTAGAAAGAGTTTCCAGAAAGTTAGAACAGGTTTATCTTTCATTTGTTTAGATTATTCTTTCTGGCCAGGAGATGTGATGCATTTTGAAAATAGTTTCTAATTGCTGCACTGCACCTCTAAAATGGAACTGACAGCTTCTGTTGGCCCATCACAGTCCTTTTTCACATTCAGGTCTTCAGATTAACTGCCTCAGTTGCCAAGGTGAATTGCTTTTCATTTCGCGACCTGAGGCAAATACCATGTCTAATATTTAGAAAGTGACAACTACTATTCATCAACTCAGGACATAACACCTGTCATTACAAAACATGTACAAATCATTAAATACCCATCCTTTCTGCTGTTTGTTCAGATTAGATGTTTGTGATCTCATTTTTTCATTGAGACCAATATAATTGTATGAAATTCCATTTATCCCTTTGAAATATTGGCTTTAAATGAACACCAAACTTTGGATGAGCGGAAATGCATTTCTTTGTCTTCTGATTTACTTCATTGTTGGTGTTCAAGAACAACAGTGGAGTTAGAAGCAGTTTTGATTGTGTGAACAGTTTCTGCCTCAGTGTTCCTCTGAAAAACCACACCACCATGAAAAGAACAAAATTATAATTAGAATCTATGTTCTTATAGGCAATATGAATACTCTTGAATTACATGGCAAGGTAGAAAAATACTGAGCAGCAGAAGCTCCAGATCTACAATTGCTAGAATTTGGGGGTTGAACTACCTCTTTAAAAGATTAAAGGAATAATTCACTAAGAAATAAAAAAAAAACTGAAATTCTTTCATCAACGAAAAGAGAATCTTTTAATATTCTTCATGACCACTCTTTTTCACCTAATGAATGTAAACACTAAACTACCAAAAAAAATTTTTTGTTAAATTGGTCTTCGTCTTCTAAAGTCATATGTTAGCTTTGTTTGTGGAAACAAAGGAAAACAGAAAATATTGTACATACATTTTCAATTTTGGGTGAACTATCTCTTTAAGAAATTTATTTTAAGGCTGTAGGAACTTTAAATTAACTAAAAAGATTTCCTTTTTTTAAGCTTTTAGTTAAATAATTGTCTTACAGCACACAAAAGCCTGAAATTTCTTTTGGAATTTACTGATGAAAGTTAGATTATGAACTCTCCGAACCTATCTACATTATTACCAGCTTGAAACAGTGTTGAATATCATCACTTCAGGTCTTTTATTCTCTCAGACGCTATTATCTTTTTAGATCACAGGCATATGAAGTCACTGAATGAATTTATCCTTTGCATCTATACCATGTATAATGAGGGGTATTGTGTCTCTGATCAACTGTTCTGACATTTGGCTGCAATTTCTCATTTTTTAGTGGATTCCACCAAAGTGATAAAGGCTATTTAGGCATTTATAGAATCTGAAGTGGAAAAAAAATGGATTTGGTTATTTCTAATTTCACAGAACACAATATATGTATAACTTTTTCTTCAAAGTTTCCTAAAGTCTGTCACAAATTAAACCAAATACATCAAGCATGCATGTAAATTTCACATGTTCCATGCAAGCAAACAGCCACCAGCAATAGCAAATTAGACTAATGCAACCTTCCTCCTAGTATGATGTGCCAGTTTTTTTGGAGGCAATTCCGTGACATATTTTTTATGGATGCCAGACACGCATCCTTCATTATGACCTCATGAACGTCAGTTTAAATAGGCTTGTTTTGCAGGGAATAAAAAGACAAACAAAACTCAGGATTAATTAAAACCACTTAATGAAAACCCAAATACTTTTAAAAATGTTCAGTTTCATCAGTTGTATTCCAATACAATATGGGATGAATAAGATGCAAAACCAGCACTAAATTCAGTTTATGACATAGTGTGTTTTAGATATTATTCTATGACCTCAAAATTTGGTTACCATACAAACACATATGTCCTGTCCTCCTGCACATACACATGACTGGCATGCAATCCAGAAGATTCCCCTCTGTTACAACTTGTAGTAAAAAAAACACATTGTTTACCAGATGCCCTATGAGTAAGGCAGCTGCCAAATCTTGCTATTGCTTCACAGAAATGACATTGAAATAATAATTAAAAAATAAAATGCTAAAGCCAGGCCATCTGCCCTCCCCCCAAGGTCTTATGGGGAATTGGACAGCCCCTTGGTTCCAAACTGGACCCTCCAGGCTTGACACATCTATGAGGGGACAAGTGATTGGAGATTCACCAGACAGTAATCTCTGAAACAAGATTAAAGATGGTTTAGCAAAATTCTGATTTAAGATTAACATGGCTAACATTTGCCTACTCTGCTGGATCTTCAGATGCATTGTGTTGCATCCCATCTGTGTGAATGTATTTGCACGGTGAGAGATAAAAGGTTTTGAAGGGGTAAATTGTCCTCTTGAGCACTGAGATCAAGCGGTTTAATATGTTGCAAAGTTCTGATAAAATATGCATAATATAGTTGGAGAAATTCTCAACCCCACAAAAAATAAATAAATAAAAAATTCACCAACTTCACCCTCGTTGTTCCAAGCGTGTATGACTTACTTTCTTCTCTGGAACATAATAGAAGATATTTTGAAAAATTTTCATTTGTTTTTGTTTTTTTCCCCTGCAATGGAAGTCCATGGGGAATTAAACTAGTTACATATCTTCTTGTTCCACAGAAGAAATAAAGTCATACATGATTGGAATGCAATGATTTTTGGGTGGATTATTCTTTTAATCCGTACAGTTTATTTAGGTAACAATGGATCAGATGTTTAGCAAATTTAAAAGATTTAAATGAACTTTCTCTGTCAAAGATGTACTTAAAAATTTCATCAAATTCATTAAAACAGACATTTAATGAAGAATTCTTTATTGTATACAATACAAAACTGTGCAAAAGAATAATGGCCTGAATAAATAATCAACTCATAGTCACTGAACATCAGTCATGTCTTTGGTATATGTTGATAACCAAAATTATGCATATAATATGAATACACCAATAAGCAAATGCACTTGTCTTGACACAACCTTCTAGTTTTTTATGGAAATCACATAAGCCAATAAACAATTAACTCTATAATAATGTGTGCTTTAAAACTCCCAAGTGTTTATATTGATAATTTACATAAGTATCAGTACATATCAAGTACATTTATATACACACATTTTTTTAAAGCCACACAATATCTCAAAATATCAATTCTCCAACATTGAAAAAAGACGCCAAATCAAATCAATACTCTACTGAAGCATCAATGTAATATGTGAAAAGACCCCAAAGCAAATGTTTTGGGAATATCATGATCCTTTGGATATTCAATTACATGGTGAAATCTTGTGACATGAAATCTCTCATGCAAAGTTTAGAATCAATCAAAAAGGTGACCTGAGTATGACATGCCATTTAACAGGTATGAAGGCATTAAATAACACTGGCATCAATAGGCACCCTGTGGCCTAATGGTTGGAGATCTAAGCTGATAATAAAAACATTGTAGGTTTGATTACAAGGAATGATTCATGTCCTCAATGTATCTTGACCTCCAGTTCTTTCAGGGGGACTAGAAAGCTGGCAGGTTAAGCTAACAGCTGTGTTTCTGGTAGACCTTGAACCAGCAACAAACCAGTTATAAGCCATTTTAACCAGCTTGGTCCATCTAATGTACAGCTAGAAACCAGATAGCCTACTACAGCTTATGTAATAAAAAAAGCACCATCTAAATCGGGCTGCTGCTCAGTAATATCATTCATTAGGTTTGCTTGTCTATTTCCTCATTGTCTTTCCCCCCATTTACAGTGTTTTCATACTCAGGCTTTTTAGGCGCAGTGTTCAACTGAGCGGATATGAGCAGCTGATACGCGCGACTTCTAAACTTCTGGTCTCTCACACCATATATAATAACATTACAGCAGCTGTTTGAAGTCAGAATCCAAAAGGCAAAAAACGCAAAATTGCACCATTCGTTTCCCAACACATTCCCAACTACAAACACGGCGATGGGAGTGAAAGAAGCGGTGAAAGCCAGCGTCAGAGTGCCGATCGTCTTGGCAGCCTTGATGTCGGAGAAGCTTGGTTTCGCTGAGCTTTGACTCTCGGTCTGTGCGAGATGTTTCCTCCTTTTTGAATGCTGGCGGATTGTGGTGAGGGATATGATATTGATGACAACAGTACCTCCAAGCAGTGTAAAGTCAAAGGCAGGGAAGAGTAAGAGAATGTTCCAAGCTTGCGACGGGAAGTCTGTGCTTCCAAGCGCGTAATTGCACATGCGGCTGCAAGGATTGTACTCCAGCGCGATTTCATCGCTGAAAACCAGTGGAGATATTGCCAGGAAAAAACTGCCTATCCAAGAAAAGACTATTAGTATGCTTGTTCTTTTTTTAGTTATGACTGATTCCTTATGCAGTGGCCTCAAAACGGCAATGCTCCTTTCAATAGTCAGGAGGAAAATTGTTGTAATGGAAACTAAAGTGCATCCCGCAAATACAGGTCCGATGAAATTGCACGGGTGGAAAAGTGTGGTTTGGGAATTGCGCGTAGTCCACACTGGCACTGAATTGTAGATCATGAGAGATACTTCTGCGTAAACGGAGACGGGCACCACAAAAATGCCCACAGCCAGGTCTGCCACGGCCAGTGAGGCTTTTAAATAACCCTGTGGAGTGTGGAAGTGTTTCGTTCCAACGACCACTGCTAATGTCAAGAGGTTTCCGAAGAGTATAGCAAGTATCAGTGATACCATGAAGACCACCAGGAGTATCTTATTGGTCGTGGTACAGCAACACACACTGCAGTTTGCGAGTTCCTCTGGCATCGTTCAGCTGCGCGAAAAATTCCAGTCAGTAGCACAGTGGGATTTCTCCTCTTTGCTCGGAGGCAAGGCAGGGCAACCTGCGCATGGTGGTCTTTGCAGATTGAGAAATTCACTTCTGCCAATATCAATGACATAATGATGAACATAAAGTTTTGAATAATTGTCACTTTTTCATGAAGAGGATGTCTAAAATTGTCTTTAATTTTTGTACCCAAAGTCCCAAAGACATCAGCCATGAAAAACTGACAGCAATTATAAACACTGGCATCAATACATACATATATATATATATATATATATATATATATATATATATATATATATATATATATATATATATATATATAGGCTAAAGCTATCCCAGCTGATTTTTAAAATACATTTCCATGCATATAATTTCAATGTTTGCCTCATAGTAGCCTATGTTTAGAATCTTACAGAAACCACGTTTTCAAAATGGAAAAGCCACCAATTTAGCGGAATGACTCAAAATACGCTCACAACATCACACTGATTGAAAGAAAACACAATAATCTTAGATTAAAATCCTAAAGGAAAACCATTTGAGACACAATTTACTACATATAGAAATGTGCATAGTGCATATAGCATAATGTGGTACAGCTGATGTTAACATACCTTGCTGGGTAAATCCTTATATCCAACTTTGGCGTCTTCCAGCACATCTGAGAAAATATTCCGAACGAGTCCGGAATATTATAATCAAGTAACTAGTTGCATTAGCTAAATATGTGGAGAAATGGGGGAATCTCCTCTACAATCCCCTGTCTGTGACTGCTTTTACATTGCGTGTGCTCAAACAGCCTGGAGTGCAAGCGAGCACTTGCCAGTCTGACGGGCACTGATGCAGTCATCGGAATGCCCAATGGCTATTGTTTACTTTCCCTCAATTACTATGCAAACACAGTAATTAGAGAAAATATAAAATGATCAGTGATGAGTAATCAGCCAGTAGCTCTATAAGAGCACCGCAACAAGCTCAAAGAGTAATTATCATTGACAGGGTATGCAAAGAATCTTTTCAATGCAACTATATATATATATATATATATATATATATATATATATATATATATATATATATATATATATATATATATATATACACACACACACACTCACACACACGATGCAATTGTCTGAATCCTAATAAGACAGAGGTTATAAGGTAATAAGATACCGTTGTGAGCACACTGGCAGTCACCTGGGGGCAGCAGAGAGTTGCACTATCAACAGACTAATCTCACAATTTCTAACCAGAAAAAGGAATAAAGCAAAATAGAGTAACATTGCACATTTAATTAATAGGAATATAATATATATTATAATAAAATATATTAATGTATTCAAATATTATTCATCAATTATTTATATTGATATTGATATAAATAATATCAATTAATAATATAAATTTAAACAAACTTTTCAGATCAAACCAGAAATAACCTGCAACTTGACTTAGAACAATAATAATAATAAAAAGAAATTTAACTCTTTAAAACAAAACAGAGAGCTGTGCAATGTACTCAGAATCCAGGCAACTCCACAACATCCAAACTAGAAATTAGAAAAGTGTTTTGTTGTGTTATGCATAGCCATTGTCAGCTTACATGAGAAAGACCAAGATAATTTAAGTTGGCCTCATCATTTACCTCATAACCCAATAACAGTTTTAAAAAAGATTATGCCTTTATAACCCTATCAGTTGGGACTACTTTAACTACTCAACTGGGTTATTAAACCCAGTGTTGCTTACCTCACACACTAACTCACATGACCAGGCAGTTATAAAGACAGATTTAATCTGTGGTTTATTTCCACGAAACATGTATATGCATGTTTCCAGCGAGAAGGAAAAGCGAAAGGCACCACATAAACACCAGACAACGTTAAATACAAGGATCAGTGTTTATCCAGATTAGTCCCTGCCCCTTCTCCCACACCACAAGTGACGCTTCCATTCCCTGCTCCTACCCTCAGCCATATTGAAAGTGCAGTTTCCGAGTTTGGCTGCACGGGAAGGAGGCAGAACAACTTACAAGTGACGCTTTTTGAATTTGGAATTTAAATATTTTATCCGTTGGAAAACTAACTTGAGATTGTCTACAGTCCACAGCTGTCGATCGTTTGTGTTGAGGTAAGCGCGCGCGTGCCTGTCTGTGTCTAAACTCACCAAGCGCTCGCGGACCGTCTGCTTTCCAATCGCGCCTGACAGAGCAAGTTTGTGTTGTAATTGTTGAACGACTACTTGTTTATCGTGGTTCATTTAAAAAATATTCTACATTAGCGTCAGTGAAATGTGTTTCAGTTGGGTAAGTTTGAAAGCTGCTGTAGGAAGTAGTCAAGAAACTATTCGTGCGCTATGGGACAGTCCAAGCGACCTGTTAGCTTGTAGCATGCTAACATGAGGAAAAACTTTGACAACGACGAAATGTAAAACTAACTTGACCACAGCAACATAGGTTTGCTGTTTAGGTATGTTCCTCTAATTCATAGAGCATTTTAGCCAGCCAGTACAAACTCCGTCAAAGTAACTAGACTTTTAGTTGAGTTGTCAGTGTCAAAACAACTGCATTTTGCATTTTTGTGCAACATTTGAATTTTTAATCTGACAGAAAATCAGAAGTTGTAACGTTACTCTTAACTTCGCCTGTGTGACAGCCAGTGCTCGGTGACTCATCGAAACTGCATGGTGAAAACCACCCAAGCCTGTTCCTTGCTAAACAGCATGGTATCTATCAGTCATGTAGTGATGGGATAATTGAGGAGTAAGTTAACGTTAGCAGTTTTTTCTTTCCTTCAACCGTTCGTCATGGAGAACATTTGAAATTGCTTTAGATTTAAGGTCGCATAAGTTAACTAGTAACAAGCTGTGGTGGCTTGGAAATACTTGGTCGAAGTGCTTTGTGTAATATTATACAGCATGTAACTGCACGAACAGGATAACTTACATGAAAAAAAAAAAACATGGATACAAACATATTTTAGCCGAAGGGTTTGCATGGAACTTTTATGTAGTTGCTGTTAGTCTGATAACTTTTTTTTCCACCTATGCCTCATACTATGTATGATTTTCTTATGACCACACATTGAGCATTCATTTAACATTTTTTTTTTAAGACGAGATCCTCAGAACTGTTTTATATATTCTATCGTCACAGTTTCACTTCTTCATTCATATGGCTGTTTGATCCACACCTGCACTTTTAAAAAGTGCAACGGAGTCGGTTGCTTGTATTTGTGAAGATGGATGCTGTCATACACTAATGGATATATTTAAATGTAAAATACTTTTCTTGTAAATTTGGCTTTTTCTGTTTGTACCCTTTGGACTGTGTGCAAAGTTCTTGAAAGAATAGACTGATCTCTCTCTCTCTAAGTTTGTATGTATATAAAGTCAATACTAATCTTTTTTTTTCTTCTTTTTTTACGTTTGAGTGTCTGACACCTGATATGCAGAAGGAGAACTGATTCTTAAATGTTTATTTCTGCTTTTTAGTTTATTCTGCTTTTAATTTTAATAATAATATATTTTAAATGTATTGTTATAACTAATATAAATATTAATGTTTAATATTAATTGTATAATTTGAATAACTGCTTCATTTGTTAACACTTTTTGTTTCCTATTGAATATAGTGGAGTTGTTGGATCCTGTTATTTAGAGAAATATTTATTGGTAGACCAGGGGCCTGTACCACGAAGCTGGATTAGGTGGCTAGCCAGCTATGTTTCAGCTTGGTTTCCGCCAACCCTGGGTTTTAGGTACTATGAAAGTAGCTCGGCTTTAATCGGTGTTTGTTGCCATGGTATCTTACGCTTCACGGCTAACCTGCTCCGGGGCAGGTTATGTTCTGGATTCAAGATCTCAGACTGAAGGTGAACCAATCAGATGTGAGAGAAGTGACACATGTCTGAAACAAAGTAACTCCAGTTTATCTTGCTCCAAATTAAAGGTCACTTATGCTTAAAAAAAAAAAAAAATAGAAGTCTGGCTTTATGATAATAACTGAGTCATTTTATGATTTATATAATTATTTTGATTCATATTATTATTCATCTCTTACACACAAGGAATTTTAGTTTAACACTTATTATAAATTATTTTAAATAAATATTAATGTATACAGATCATGTAATATAAATAAGATGTAGTATCAAAAGATTGCACTATTTAAAAAAAATTACAAATCTGAACTTACAATTTCAAGTCTCTATCACTATATATTTTCAAATGTATAAACTAAGTTAACAAGTTCCACTTGTGACTACACTGATGGAGCAAGATCATTTATTTTATTAGTCCTCCTTCATTTTTCATATGACATTTTAAATTTGTCATATTCTTCAATCTCTTAACCTTTAGCAAAACCTTTAACCTTTAGTTTTGAATCTCACTGGGTCTCTCGCGAGAAGTAAATCAAACCATCTTTGTATTGCAAGGATCGTGATTGGCTGTTCGCCAGTGATGTCACACATTCATGTGCACGCGCTCCACAAACTCAGGATCAAAGCCTGAATTGACAAAGAAAGTTGATGAACAGCATCATGCTACCAACAAAGCCAGATTGGAGAGGTTTGGTTTTGTCAACTCAAAACTAATCCTGTAACTCTGAATTTGTTCAGCTACCATCATGGTACAGGCCCCAGGGGCCTGTGCTTCGTATGTTGCTAACTCTGTTAGCTGGATTTGATTGTTGGCGTTTTGGCATGATCTTGGGTCATTTGGTTCTTCGAAGCTCATCCTGGACTTGCTGTCATAGCAACAGGTCTTTAAGCTTAAACCTGCTTGGGAGCAAGCTTATTTCATGTAAACAGGGTTAGATTGCATCTTTTTAAAAGAAATTGATATTTAAAATCTGTCCCAGCCACTGCTAGTTCATTAAAAGAGTACCCTACTGATCAGGGAACAATAATTAAAAATAAAAACATTTAATTAGAAAATAATATTAGAGTGTTTTGGAGTCTAGATGCATCCAGTTTTACATATTGAAAAATTTATCTGTGATAAAATAATTACTTTATAATTGATTTAGAGCATTACACACATGATATACAGTTGTGCATTAATTTGAGTGGTGACAAATCTGCTTTAAAGAAAAAATTAAATAAATTGCTAATTACAACATTGAAATAAAAATGTAAAGCCTGACAATATAAACAATTGGGAATCATGAAAATAATAAATTAAATATAAACAGTGCACATTTCATTTAACTGGCTGTTTGTTGATATAGGTCTATAAATTCTTCGTCAGGTGTTCTTTTTTTTGGTTATATGATTTTTATATGTCATTACTTTGCTTTCTTGCCACCAGCCAATCGCTGCATTGCTGATTGTGGTTTAGAGTATCAATACATCTGCCCTTTATGGAGGAACACGAGAATGCACTTTAATTTTAGACAACTTAATAAAATCTGTTAATTTGTTTGAAGAACCAAATTAACCAGAGATCAGTTATCACTGTAAAAAGATCCGGCATCTTTCAAATCATCTCGGATGTATTAAGCGAGGTACGAAGAACAGGCCCTGTATATTGAGGAACCAAAAACAAACAAAAAAATAGAAATGTGTGAATATCGGTTATATATATATATATATATATATATATATATATTTATATATATATATGTATATATTTATATTTATTTATTTATAAAAACTCTGCTTGTCTCAGAGCATTTGCTGAACAACATGTATGTTTTCAGTATAAAGGGAATGCACCATGAAAACGTGTTTCTTCATTTACTCTTATTTCTTACCTTTGGTGCTACTTGTCCAACCAGGTATTTCAGAAGTGAAAGTAAGTTAATAGTTAATAATCATGTTTACCAGCCTTGCTTGATTGTACTACTTTACTTGACGCTCTCACTGAGTACAATTGGTCTCACTTTCCTAATAAAGTCAAAATAGATAACCTTTCTTCAGAACAGTAATACATTTTATGGATAAGTCAAGATTAAAGTTTAAAGTTCAATTCTGTTAGGCTTTGAGTTGATTTTGTTTCTGCATTGCAGTCATTACTCTGTCATTGACCTCAGCATGTTTGCTGTGATTTTGTGCAATGATTCTTTTCAGCAAAAATCTTAATTGTAAATGCATTATGACTTCCAAAGATGTTGAGTCAACCATTTATAATGGTCTAAATGAATCTTGCATGTAATAATATGATTTTGGTACATCCAAGGATCAGCCTGTGCTTATGCAGGTCTGTCTGGTGCTAACTTAGTCATTTCTATAATGATGGGTACAGAAATATCAGTGTCAGCAAGACAAACAGCAGGGTCCAACTGAAATGTTGTGTGGTGTAATGAAGCAAAAGTGACTTGTTTTGTTATATGCAGTTATTCACCAAAGATTATGCTCTATTAAGAGGTTTTAACTAAGTGAAGGCATGGTCTACCAAACTTGTAACTACCAGTTAGCAGGAATTCATATGAGATTTTAATGTTTGCATATCCAAATATCTGATAAGGGCCTGTTTGAATCGCTCCTCTCTTTAAAGCTGCCCACAGTTTAAGGTCATTTTTCATAGAGAGGGTTGTCAAATTGAGCATTGCCTATATTCAAGGCTCTATTCATCACAAGGTCAAATATGTCAATGAAAGTAAAAAAAAAAAAAAAATTCTGGATTGATACGCAAAAAACTAAATGGAATTTGAGTTTATCAAATTAAAGTTCTATTTATCAGCCAATGAAGAATTTGGAATCAAATTGTGAGTCCTAAGTCAAAATTTTATTTAATCATGAGGTGCCAAAAAATATCCACTTCTTGCTTTGCCATCGAAACAACTTTAAATAGACACAAGAAGTGTTTGTCGTTTAATACATAGAACAGATCCTGCTGTGATTAGTTGGAAATCAGCTTATGTCTTCAGTGTAACCAAGTACCTGGAAATAGTGATTTTTACCCTTGAGGTGGGTTTTGACTTGTGTAAAGAAAAGGATTAAGATGGAAACAGATTTGCTGAATAAGTCATCCATGCGCATCAAAAGTCATTTGACTGCGCTTTGGGTTGGGATAACTTGACTAGCCATCTTGTTGCATCTAAAATGTTCAAAGGAATCATTAGTTCGCAAATCAGACGTGTACAGCATGCATTGTGTAATTATCTCTGCAGTTTAGGATATCGCACAAAATTTGACAACACAGAAAACATTTCATGACTAGATAGTTTTTTTTTCCCGACACCATCGTGTCAATTGATTTTGATTAATATGCGCGAGGGAGAGAGAGCAAGACATCGCTCGGGTTGTTTGGAGACTGTGTAGGTGAGCGTGCGCGCGACCGGGTCTCTCTCTCTCTCTCTCTCTCTCTCTCTGCTCATTCTTATATGCACCCTGTTAAACTGACAGGACCTAAAAACACTTGCAAATGATAAACTTTCACTCTATGATGGTTAAGCTGTGCAATTAATCTGCGATTCACATTTGTCAAGGGCTGGGGAGCAGCTGTACGGTTAATGAATAACGGATCAACTACGACAGCCTACATCGCACATCCTGCGATGTGACTATCGTGGATTCGTACATCGCAATATCGATGCCTAAATGACACATCGTGCAGCCCTAATATTATGTGATATTCCAGTTTTGCACGTTAAATTTGCAACTTTGGATGGGAACCCAGCTATAGTTAGCATGGGCATTTAACCTGCAGAAGGCAAACTGCTTTTAAATGCATATTTACTCTATAGCAGTAAAGCCCAAGTTTATAGTGATCTTATCTTGCCTGTTACCTGTGGCTTATTTATGCATGCTGATGTGACAGGATGTATGGTTAGATTTTGTGTGTGAATATTTGTATGTTTGAACAGGCGTAATCTAATTTTGTGGGCTGAAAAGTTTGAGTAAATTAAAGAAGATTCACTTTGAAGATCTTGTTTATGCCTTGAGTTGGAGAAACCAAAAGATCTGAATGTAGTTAAGGTTTAAAAGTTAAAAATATTCAGTGGTGTAGCTGAGAATAGTTCTGCTGTACTTCCTTAATCTTGACTTACTGGAAGGCACTGTGTTGCCATCATTTTACTGCTTTTAATTTGCCCAGAATGGTTTATTGACAGCATTAAGGTCAGACTTTTACTGTACAAAACTGCTGGTTGTTAAATGAACTTTGGACTGGTTTGTTGAGTTATCCAGATGTGCAGTCATGCAAGTTTACAAGCCATCACATACTTTGCTTTTGCAGTGCTGATTTAATTCTGGTTTCAAAATAAAATAACAAAAATTTTATGTCAAAAATGTAGGCCCAACTTAATAAAACTTAATTATGCTTCAATATGTCCTACCCTCACCTCACGGACATGTAATATGGATTAGCTTCAGTTAGGGCTGCTTGAGTAATCAAAACTGAAATTGCGATCTGGCTTAGTGTGATTAGCTAATCGAAAAGGCTGCAGTTTGATGAAATATGTGCTGCTTTTTTTAGAGTAAAGCTGTGATTTTATACATGAGCTGCTTATAATACTCACTCCAAGCATCTTGATTCACAAATGCTTCTTCTCGTAAACTCCATCTCTCCAAGTGCATTTTAAAACTATGTAAAAAAACATGGGCAGAATCATGTATATTTTTGTGCAGCACTGCAGGGGTCTTGTCAGAATAAACTTAATGGTTTGACATTTTAAGAAATGAGTGCCATAAATGTTAGTATTGTAATTTTACAGTTGTACTGCAAGATTTATTTTCCTTTAAATACTCATTTATTCTTATTTTCCTATATTTTTTATTTAGTATTAATAATAATACTCATAATACAAATAATTGTAATTATATTGTAATATTAGCATAAAAAATTGGGGCTGAATTGTGCAACCCTATAAACAAGCACAGCAAACCTGGAGTTTTTTAAATCGCCTTTTTTAAATTGCAGTTGCAATTTGAGAAATGGCAATTAGTTTTTATCCCCAAAGTGTACAGCACTCACTTCAGTGCTCTTTGGAATGCTGTCGTACAAGTGCACTGGAATATTACGTCACTTTGTTAGAAGAAAATCTTTCTTTCGTTCGTTCTTTAAGAGGAAAGGCAGTCTTTATCATCTGCATTCCAGAACGTACTACACATATGTTAAAGTATAGATGTATGAATTCATTCTCCATTCCTCTCCTAAATATTATTTTTTAAGTATGTCTTTCTTGAATACGAGAATATCATAACGGGGTAATATTTACAGCATACAATATATCTGGTCTTGTGAACTGACAGCAGACGTTGTGGGTTGAAGGGATTCATTGGTTTTCCAAATGCAAACACATCCTTATTTTTGCAGCAAGGACCATTTTACTGCTTTTCATCTCTCAAGGTGTCAGGTTTTGTGGTGTGTTTTCTTTTTTATATGCATTAGGCTTGGAGACATATGGTTTCCAAATAGAGGCCCTGCCCTAAATTCCAGATTTATGAAGCGCATAATATGCAGTTTTGTTGAAACTTGGTCCACCAGGTGTGATGCAATAAAGCATTGCATAATTTAAATCACATGGTTTCTGTTTGCTGTGCTTGATTGCTCCACTAACAGTGAAATATCACTGGGTGCAATTTCTGCATTGCATATTTTTTAATTTAAGCATATTTAAGAAATATTGTAATTGACATTTAGCATCATGCACCATTTTCACTTTCATTGTGCACAGTCTGGAAAGATCAGAGGTGAACTGTGATTTGTATAAACACTTTCTTCATGTAACTTTAGAATGGCTTATATCTATATTTATTATGCAAGGCTAGATATTAGACTGTTTTCCAGGATCATTTCATCACTGTTAGTATGCTCCAGAAGTGCTTAGATAAACATGGAAACTAAGCTTGTCATTAATTAATTAGTGTAGTCTGAGCCTTCACTTGTCTTCTCATCTCTAAGTTGTTAGTCTTTAATCTTCTTTCATGGCCTCTCCCATCTCTTTTCCAACTTATGTCACCTTCCTGACACATTTTGAGAAGGCTTGGGACTGAAGTCATACCAAGCTCCATCACTCTTAAAATACTTTGAGCTCATATGTGTCATTTAATCCACATCACTCTGTTGTCACTTGCCACAGGCTAATAGTACTGCCTTATGCCACTAGGGTTGGGTATCGGTACCGATACTTATACCTTGGCTTCGATACTTGTTCTTGAATGATACCTTTTTCGATACCAATTTTCTGATATTCGCTTTAACAAGATTACACTACACAACCTAAAACTTTAGTCTTATTTTTTTTCACCTTGTTGATGTTTTTTCATACTCTTAAGCCACTCCACAAAATGTAACCAAAACAATAAATCAGAGCAAATAGTTTTAATAAAGACCGACAGACAGCATCCTTTCTGTTCGTTTTCCAATGATTTACTTATAAGCATTAGCTACTTCCAGCACTGTCTGTCTGTGTTTTCATGCGCATCTCATCAGTAAAGGCGATTCTTTGCCGATTTTATATATTGATTTTGTGTAGCCTGTCAGAATTTAGTCTGTGTAGTAAATGCTGCTCCACCTGAACCAGTGTTGCCAAGTCTGTGGTTGTTTTTCATGTCCGCAGGTCGAAGTTACCCCAATACCAATAACGTGATATCTAGCCCCTAAAATGTGAATTTTACCAAGGCAACCCCACCAAAAAACGTATATTTTAACTGCTGGATTAAATTTTTATCGGGAAACCCTCTGGAAACGCGATTGGGCTAGTTTTGGACTAGTTTTGAGAAGCAACTGGGCAGGCTTTGTTGTGAAAACCTGGCAACCCTAATGTGAACGCACGTGCTGGAGATATACCTTTCTCTCGCGAACATCTGCGCAGTTTAAAACACCAAATAGTTATGTTATGACAAGAACAAAGAGTCTCTCTCTTGCTCCACACATGCATGATAATATCGTGTATTGTCGATCTCACGGGCTGACGATATGACGATGAAATGGCCATATCGCCCAACTCTAGTGCACACTATTGCTGAAAAACACAATCACTACTTAGTAGTCAGATGTCTGTATCCACAAAGGCACAGACCCTTAAACAAGACTTTATCTGCAAATGTAACTTTTTTTTTAGTTATTAGTGACCATTTGTGCGTTGTTTCTGTCGTTGATTGACGTGTCTGACAGCTCCTGCTTTCCTCCGGCAGATGGACTATCAGGTTGCTTGGCTTCTGGAGGGCCAGGTGCTAGCTGCTAGACCTGCAGTGTGTTAGCGTTTTGCAGAGAAAGAGAGGTCTAGTTTCCACCTGCTGCTTTTGATCCCACTTTGATCTTTGATCTTCCAAGTGTCCAAAAGAGCTTTTCCGTGTAGCATCTGATGTACTGCAAACCACTGTGAAATGAGGGGGAAAACATCACACCAATGTCTGTTACAATGATTAGAACTGTTTGTTGTGACCCAAGGAAACTTAAAAAAAGGACACAATAATAAATTGTTCAAAAGAAACATTTAGAATATCAATATTTCTATTTCAAGTAAATGTTGTTCGAAACAATGTATTAATAACTACAATATATATGTACATGTAATGGCGATCTGAGCCCTCTTCCGTTCTTTGCCATTTCCACACAGGTGTTTCACAAATGATCTGACACGTAAATCCATAACTTATAGTGTAAAAGTTAGCTTTTTCTTTGTCAAGTTATATTATAAAAGAAATCCAACTCATGTAAATATATTGCAAGTATTTGATTGCTCATTCTCTTTGGTTCCTGCCTGTTAAATGATGAAAGTGCTTTTGGAGGGTTTGAGTTCTGGATGAAACATGCTGTGGCTAATGCTTTAGTGAGTCATGCTGGAGAGCGCGTAATTGAAATTAGACCGGCACCCATCCATCTGTCTTTGTCATAAAGGCTGGCAGAATTAGAATGACATCTCTCTACATGGCCAGTGTGTCCAGTGAAGGCCTTCCAGTCTTCTTTTCCAGATCACATTCACTTAGTCATTGCCAGCAGGTCTTCTAATCAAATTCGGTCAGCGACTCATACGCTTCAGCAAAGGAAATTAGCATTTGAGCAATCTAGTGAAGCAGGCAAGAAATATGGCTGTTTATCTTTTGTGCTTTGAGCGGCTACAGTGATTAATATGCACTTCCAAGCATGTTTGTATTTATTGATCTCTGCAACTAGAATATTTTTCAAAATTTTCTAGCAATACATTAAAAATGTTTTAATATTAATAGCACAGCTTGACATCATCTCACTGACATGTCTTTACAACCCTTGTGTTTTTTCTTTTAACTTGACATTATGTAGAGTATTAGATATAAAGAAAAATCATGCTTGCTTAGAGTCTCAAATGTTTGGTATATCACTCATCCAAGGATTTCACATTGGTACGTGTTATTTTTGTGAGTGGTATGAATCTCTTTTGCCGTGCTTCTGATGCTGATTTCAGGTAAAATTAGGTTTTACAAACTGATTCCCATTCCTGATTTGACATTATTTTTTTTAATTGATATGGAGAATACACCTCTCATTTACAGGTGAGAAGGTCTTGCTT
Source organism: Carassius auratus (assembly GCF_003368295.1). NCBI lineage: Eukaryota > Metazoa > Chordata > Actinopteri > Cypriniformes > Cyprinidae > Carassius > Carassius auratus. The sequence continues at coordinate 22,707,720 of NC_039283.1, forward strand.
GCAAATGGCTAAAATAAATGAGCTTGTGTCATTGCTGAGAGTTTCTAAGTGCTTATCACTGACCTTTCTGTAACTCAGCAACACGAGAGCGAACCTTTTACAAAGCAGCTATTTATGCGTTTTAAACCAGAGTCTGTATTAGGAAAACCTCTGTTTGAAGCACAACATGACACATTTTGTCCTAGCAATGCATTTCTTTTCTTTGGAACACAATAGAAGATTTTTTTTTTTTGTCCATACCATGAAAGTCAGTGGGGTCCAATGTTGTTTGAAGTGCATGGGCTTTCTTCTTTGCAAAAGAAACTAAGTGATACAGGTTTGGAACAACATGAGGATGAGTAAATAATGATGTCTTTAAAAATGTTGAAACCGACTACTCTCAAATGAGAAAGGGAAAAGGTTTTATTATTAGGTTTTGTCTGCCAGGTTAATTTATCTGTGATAAGTACATTTTTGTTTGGCATTGTGGTGTTAGGGCTGGGCAATATGGGCATAAAAAATTATTACAGTAAAAAGTTTGACATCAGTCGATAACGATAATCATCACACTACATTTTAAATCTTTATTTCTTTTCAAATTAAAAGGCTTGTAATTGAAAGTTGTAGAAACCAGACTGTTAATTGTGGTTTAAAACTACTCTTTATGGTCCGAATATGGCCAACACTTGAATTCTTTACACTTTTCCATTCATTTTTCCTTAACAATATAAGTATCTTAATGGAAAATAAACCTGTCATGATTTGAAACAAAAATTGTGTGTTATTTTGAGGACTGGTATCTTCAGCAGTTTGCAGGGCAGGCTGCAATATTAATATTACATTTTTTGATCTCTTATAAATGCACATTTGAAAGTAGCTTGAGTTGGGATCCAGATGTAAATTTATGTTCACTATCAAAGCAGTATCATCTGTAATTATATGGTGAAATTTATTTATTCTGACTAGTACTGGGACAATAAATGGATGCATTGCAAATCGAGAAATGATTCAGTATCGATTCTGCGAATTTTCCGAATTCATCGCAGTTCTTTGAGTTGATTCTGAGGTTAGTTTTGAACAGCAGATGCCACTGCATGCTTTAGAAACCGCGTTCTCTGCTTGTTTCCAAATCTTTACACACACTTGAACCTAAAATAATCATTCATAAAATAAGGAAAGGTTGAAGTGAATTACAAGCATGTTCACAGTGGGCTGTGTTTACATTAATCTCACGTCATAAAATAATTCTGAGCTGAGGTGAAATTAACGTTACATAACTCAGCCGAACGCACAAGCGCTATTTAGCACTTCATGAGCATTTGAGTGTGTAGATAAAAACTAGATTAGCGCTGTTAAACACTAAGCTCAGAATCGATTCCAGAGGAATTGCAATGCATTCGGAAAATCACGGAATCGGTCCACAAATCGATCCTGCATCGATTTATCGTCCCAGCTCGATCCATTTTATTAAAATTAACCATTGATCTTCCATAGTAGCAAACATTTTTATCATGATAACCACAGTTAAAACCACACATATGTAGCACCTCAATAGCAGGTAAAATGTAACTAATGTTAAAACAGTAGTCTAAATCCATTTATTTAAAATGCACAAATGCTATAGCTTAATCTCAAATATACTGTATTTATATTCCATTGCTTTAACGCATTTTATAAATCTATACGTTAATATAATACAGTTTTATATTAACATCCATCATTTCTGTTGCAATACCATGGTACAGTTGGTGTTACTACAGTAAATCCACAGTACAGTACTGTTTAGTAGTCACGTGACTGAGACCTGAGAGCAGCGAGTAGACACATCTGCTTTAGTGAGCTCACGCTTCTATGCTGTTTGAATTTTGTGGAGAGTAGATAAATGGTCTGTTTGGCACAGTTCTGCTTTTGGTGCATAAACATTACATTAAACATTTATCTAGTTATATATAACTCTTGTTAGCATTTATCGAGGTAGATTGTCGCGATAATTATCATTACCATTTTATCGGCCAGCCCTACTTTGTGTGCAAAACTGTCCTCTTTCATGTAGTATTGCCATGACATTGTGGCAGATTCAGTCTAGACTTTTTGTATTTTTCTGTAACATAGTACAGTATTTACTGACTCTAGAAAACTCTATAAAACTGCAGAAACACGAAAAGCAGAGTGCTTCTAATACTCAAAGCACCACTGCTTTCACTGTAGAACTTGAAACACTAGGAACTGGAATATGTTTAGCTATTCTAAACATGTAGTAGTGCCCACAGCATGTGTGGAATACCCTTGCATGAGTTTTCATTTTAATAAGGAGGAAGTGAGTCAGGAAAGTGCTGCTGTGTGGGAGGTGGTGGAGTCCTTTCACTGAGTTTCAGACATGCAGAGTTTCTCTACAAGCCATTATGTTACTTCAAAATGATTGCTGAGCTCCTCTGAACATCTATGTTAAAGATTGCATGATAATTATTCACATATTTGCCTTTTGTTTTCTCACAAAAGTTTCATCTTTTAAATGAATCCCCTTTGAAGCACAGTCACTGCAGCCAAAGACACTTGGACAAAACGTCTTGTCTTGTTTTTTTGGACATCCCACCGCAAGCGATACATTTTTTAAGACGCTTGTGCTAAAAATACTCTTAACCTTTAAAAGTGTCTTGAAAGATCCATGCATTCTTTTCAAGTGACACTTCTTTTTGGCACTTGGTGAGATGTTGTCTGATATGGTGTTACTATAGCTATTCAAATGTACATATCTTCTGACATTAAAGGAATAGTTCACCCAAAAATTATTATTCCGTCATTTACTTATTTCATGTTCCATACGACTAACACACAAAGTACTTCTGTGGTATTTTGTAGAATTTCATTCATTTTTATCTTTACAATTAATGTCATTGGGGTCTAATACAGTAAGTGTTTATAGACACAAAAACACTTTTGTGTAGCGTCTTTTGAAGAAAGAAGTCATACAGGTTTGGAACATGACACTCCTTTCATTTAGTCAACTATCTCTAGTCTGTCACTAGTAGTAGTTCTAGTTGGGGAAGATTAGTTGTGTGGTAATGTTTCCTGCTCTGGGGGTGGTGCGATTGGAGGAGATTGCATTAGATAATTATGTGGTTTATCTGTGAAGTTAGAAGTTGTACATGGGCATGCTTGCATTTTCAACATCGAGGTCAACGTGTAGGATGTATTAAATGTCATGGCGTACCTCTCTTGGTTAAGGGGCTCGTTTTGTCTGCTCTGTCATCAGATTACAATATGATAGTCATAACGGGGGCAGAACTGGGGTTTACCTTATCCATGGCATCATGGAAATAACACCCAGTATTGTTTTCTGGTCTCGTAATCCCCTAGCGCTGAACTCCTCTTTTACTGATTTATGAGTTCAGCAAGCTTTACACTGATACCCTTCTTACCCTTGGCGTCTACAGACCTCAGATTTCTCTTTTATTCAAACACTCTGTATCTTGGAAACCCAGCTGGCATGACACTGAGACCGGGTTTGAGCATTTCTAATTTACAAAGAGGGAAATGAGTTAATACCAAAGTGTGTAGCTTTTGCTTGACTCTAAACCAGAGTGTGTGTTCGTCACAATCTGCACTGCCATCTGAAGCAGCCTGGTAAACTCTGGATTATGTCATTTGTTTACGTGAGGCAAGTGAATAACAAGGGTGACACTACAGTATTACACACTTATTAAATGCATCAGTAGCATTATGAGATGTGTATGTCATCTGCTGCCACGTGTTGTTTCTTTTTAACTAGTGCAGTTCATTTCTTAGACCGGCACAGCTGCGACTGAAGAGGCAGACAGACAGACAGGATGTAATGTGAGAATGATCAGATCCTGTTGTCCTACCTTGAAAAGCTCATGTAGCTCTGTTTCTCTCTGACGCTGTGACAGATATCTTGTTATAATGATCAAAGATGCAGGGTTGCTTTAGACTGATTGGAGGTTTACTATTAGAGCTGAAATCAATGTCGCTTTTCTGTGATAAATTATATTTTTCTTTTTATATTCATTATTTTATTGTGAAAGCATGTCAGTATACATCTTAACTCATGGTCTCCACCAAACAATCTGCAGATTGAAAGATATAATAAAAAAATATATAAATAAATAAAATTGCCTACAATGATGTACATTGCGCTGCGGGAACACTCGTTTTTCTTATCCTTTGATCAGACTTTTCTTTCTTTTAATGATGTATGAGACCGCTCTTTATTCACAGTAATCCTGTATTAGTTATTGTTATTCAAAAATATTGTTGGGTAGCCTTCTCACAATACTACATTTTCACCAGAAAAATGTCACAATTCTTGTATCCGGAGCAAAAAAACAAATATGCTATCCTCTATGTTTGTATGTATATATTATAAAATGTAATTTATTACTTTGATGGCAAAACTTAATTTTCAGCAGCCATTATTCCCTTCTTCAGTGGCACATGATCCTTCAGAAATAATTATAATATGCTAATTTCTTATAATTATCAGTTTTGAACAGTTGTGTGGCATAATAATTAGAAATAGAAATATTTTGTAACTATCAATGGATTTATAGTCACTTTGATCAATTTATTTTATACTTTTTGGGAACTTTTGGGAAATTTTATTTCTTTTAAATAATTTTTCAAACTTGAATGGTATTTCAAATCAACATTGTTTGCTTCAGGTGTTTATCAACTAAGGACAAGTTGCTTTGTGTTTTTAGTAATTGTTCACATTTACAGTCAGTAATACAGAGCAAAAATATAAATTAAGAGTAGGGAATGGTTGGATTCATTGTGCTGTAAGTTTAATGATATCAATGGTTAATCAGTTATATTAATTGATAATGCTTGTATTTTAATGAAATATTCTTCTAATGAAATAGCTAGTCTTTCAAAGAACTTGGCAACCTGACTTTGAAAATATGCTGATGATTTTTTTAAACGAAAGCGTTGAGTAGCCATTGATTCAAAATTGGCCAGATTCAGGGAACTATTAAAAGGCCACAAAGAATTGGTTAAGATTTGATAAACCACAAGTGTTCCTTCCTTATGTCTGTATGGTTTTATCTCTTTACTGATATTGTCTGAGCCATTATATTCAGTGTCTGTTGCTGCTCCAATCATAACTTCTTATCTTTGTCTTTCCCAGGCATCTGAAAGATGGTGGACCGCTTGGCCAATAGTGAGGCCAACTCTAAGCGCATCGGGGTGGTGGAAGCATGCTTTGGCACAGCAGGACAACCGTTGGCCATCCCAGGTCGAGTGCTCATAGGAGAGGGTGTTCTCACAAAGCTGTGCCGCAAAAGGCCCAAAGCGCGACAGTTCTTCCTCTTTAACGACATCCTGGTGTACGGCAACATCGTCATCCAGAAGAAGAAGTACAACAAGCAGCACATCATCCCTCTGGAGAGCGTCACCATAGACACTGTAGAGGACGAGGGCGACCTCCGCAACGGCTGGCTCATTAAAACACCCACCAAATCCTTCGCCGTCTACGCCGCCACAGCATCGGAGAAGTCTGAGTGGATGAGCCACATCAGTAAGTGCGTCTCGGACCTACTAGAAAAAAGCGGCAAATCTCCCACCGGTGAGCACGCGGCTGTCTGGGTGCCTGACTCCGAGGCGACCGTGTGCATGCGCTGCCAGAAGATCAAATTCAACCCCGTCAACCGGCGCCACCATTGCCGGAAATGTGGCTTTGTTGTTTGTGGCCCCTGTTCGGAGAAGAAGTTTCTGCTTCCCAGTCAGTCGACCAAGCCGGTGCGTGTGTGTGAGTTCTGTTACAAGCAGCTCTCCTCGGGCTCCTACACCCATCTGGAGATTTCCGGCAACAACATCTCGGACGACGACGACGATGATGACAGCAGTGACTGAGGGTCACTTTTAGGAATGTTGACAATCTACTGATCATATCCCATTATAATAGTCTAATATTCATTCAGGGTTTTCAAAGGTTCCTGTGGCGATAACACTTTTGATTAGAGACCCCCGTGCATATGAACAAAAGGTTTGATGGGAATTGTTCCTGCGTATTAATGAACACTACTTTCACATTAAAGTCACTCTCATATTTCGCTTTCATGTTAGATGCATTTATTGGCAAAGGTGCTCTTTTATCTTCTTTTGAACTTTTTTCCCTTTCTTTTTTTGCTACTGTATTTTTACTGAGAGATGCTGCTATCCGCAGGAAGAAGAGAATTTTGGTTAATGTGATCGCAGGCTGTTCCTAGGCATACACTCCCTCAGGTGTAACCGTGTAGTTTTAAACTAGGAGCTGCACCACTAACAAACCGTGAAAGCTTGCGGTCAAGCGAAGATCTTCTGGATCTCACTTGGCTTAGTGTCTAGTAATTGCAAATGACAAATCAGATAGACGCTCCTAAGCTTGTAAATCCTTGTATGTAATGCTGTGGTGCAGGAAGTCTGTTGCAAAGTTCATCTGACAAGGTCATCACTGCCTTAGTGCCTCCTTATTTATCCTCAGGATCGAGAAATGAGAAACTATTTTTTGTTTACTACTTTATGACTTTCTTTGCTTTGAGACGCCGGCCTTTATCTAATGGCACATGCATGATGTATTCTGTTGAGAGGTGTACATGTAACATTGAGTGACCTTTTTTTTTTTTTTTTTTGAGGTTATAGTCAAAATGAGTTCAGTTGAGTATAGTTCAAATCATTATAATATCTCTTTCCAAATAGCTTTTGGAAATTGCTGTGATTCCAGCTGTAATATTTTCTCACATCCTGCATCTGTAGTCCGCATGCCCTAAACTATGATGGTATCTCTCCAGCCCTGATCTCAACTCACAGGAATCACTAAAGCCACATGTCACTAAGGCGAAGGACGCACTAGGACCCACTATCCATTCCGCCTGCCCTCTCTCTTCGAGTTCTCTGAGTTCTCTGTGTTGGAGAAGTCACATGTTGGGTCTGGACAGTCAGTTCTACATGTTTTGAACGGGAATCGAAAGCATTATGAGGAAGCGACTGTCAAACAGGCGCCTTTTGTTTCGTTTTTTTTTTATGGTTGTTTGACACTGCACTAACAACTTTCCAAAGTGGTTTTAATAAATGACTGTTGGACACTTTAGAGAGATACTGTAGTATATTTCATCAACGATCTGCCAATTTTAGAGTGTTTTTTACTTCTACCCAAGTCAAGCTAGTGGGAGAATCAGCTATACTGCTCGAGAACACATCTCAGTACTGAATACTTGATCACCTGTTAAAATGGCATATTTTGTTTGTCAGAATAATAAAACTGACATTGAAAAGGGATATTTAATTAACCTGTCAGACAGTCTAGTTCATATGCAGTTACAGATACACTGAAGAGAAAAGTGTATATATATATATATATATATATTTTACACTTATGTGAGACTTAGAACTAGGTCTACAGTGATTGACTCAAGGTAATTATCTAATCTTGCTTTTGGAATCTAACGTTAGATTCCAGGATAATTGTATATGTTATCATGTTTGAGTTAATGAATTAGTCTAATCGTTCCAAAATTAACCTGAGATTGTTTTAATTTTACTTATATGTCGTAATATTCTACTTCAGTTGTAATATTTTGAGATGATTGTTTTGATTTTGCATGTTGTAAACTTTTGTAAATATATTTTACTTTTAACTTGGGCTTGCTGCTTTTAGTTTTTTTTTTTCTTCATAGTGTTTCCGTGTGGTTCATGTGTGCATTTCCTGAACACCTCTGGATCAGCTTACCAGCACTTTACTCTCTCTGCGAACCACAAGAGAGGGGTGGGGCCTGATTGGGGAGAGGCTTGCTTAGTATGTGGGCGGGGCTACATGTCATGTCATGGCTACAAATCTGGCTTTCAAATGCAAGAGAATAGATCCGAGTAGAGGATGATCAGGATTTACATTTACGTTCCATATTTTTTCTTTTTGCGATTTCTTGAACATGTAATTTATGATTCCCTTGTTCTTGATGGATTTTGGAGGATTTCTGTTTCTTGTACATTTTTGCCATTTTTAATTCCAATTTAAAACTCTGAAAGGGCTGAAAACTGAATGTAATTCATGTTATCATTATTAGATACTAATTCTGAGAAATATATGCATTGCTTAAACTCTTGTCTTGTCTTCTGTAATACTTGCCAAATGCAATACCAATGGCTCAGCATATGCAACAGAGTATTAATGTCATTGGAAGTAGGACTCACTGGGATAGGAACCAAACTTTGTGATGGATATTCTGTCTGTTACAGTTAAGTCTATTTTTGTCAGTTTTTGTATGGTAATCCATACCACGTGCGGCAGTATTGTAAGGGGATTGCTACGTTACTTGCTCTGTCACTGGTGTTAGTGTGCCATTTAAATTCCTTACTTGACTTGATTCCTTATTTTATGTTTGATTAGCATTTCTTCTGAAACTTTTGGCCTATGATGGTCACAAGTGGTCCCTAAAATCTAGCTCTTTATTCAGAATAAACAGCTTTTTAAGGAGTCAGACCATTATGGTGTTAATGGCACTCTCATGGAACAAATCACTGAAGCCTGAAATACAAAAATCACGCATTTCTATGCTGTTGATTGACAAGCATGGAAATAAATGGGTTGCTTTAACCATTCATTTGTGCTGTAGTGTGACATGACTGTCAATAATATTTGGTCATTTGCCTTCATCAACTTGAAAGTCTGGATTTTTAATAAGTGTTAGAGGTACGGCATGCTTAATCGCTGTCAGATTTGTGGGAACCCTGACCACCAGAACGTAAAGAATATTGGGGTGTGTCTATAATTCTAAAAGGTTTCACTGCGGATCATTTTGCTGTAATAAGCTGTCAGGACTGTTTGCTTCTCAGAAGGCCCTCGGCTGCAGATGTTGAACCCTTCTGCTCCGCGCATGTGGATTATGCTGCTGATTTAAGTGATTAAGTGATTAAATATCACATGATTGTCATGATGCAAGAAAAATCTCCATAATCAGTCTGGGTATATCTAGCATTAAAACAAGTTTAGGCAAGGCATTTTACACGCTAATGACCTTTTACATTTTTGGAAAACAAAATCGCTGGCTTAGAGCAGTCCTGCACACATTTTATCTGAGCATATCCAGAGTAATCCTTGTTCTTCTGTGCTAATACACAAGTACAATTTAACAGTGGTTTCCAACCATGTTCCTGGAGGCCCTCTCAAATGTTTGCATGTTTCCTTAATCAAACACACCTGATTCAGATCATCAGCTCATTACTAGAGGCTCCAAGTCCTGAAATTGGTGTGTCCGAGAAAGGAGAGATGCAAAATGTGCAGTGTTGGGGGGCCTTCGGGTACGAGGTTGGGAGCCATTGATTTAACACAATCACATTTAATGCTCCAGAAACAAGATATGCACACTCTGCTGGTGTTGAACACATTTTAAAGGATTATTAAGGACTCTAGATGGTTATCATGGGAATCTGTATTCTGCAGTCACATGATCTTCTCTCATAAATAATTTCCCCTTTTGTCTTTCAGTCATGGTGATTAAGTGTCAGCCTTAGGCTTAGTGAAAGTGCCATTGTGAAGAGATAAAGATAACAAAAGCAACGAAAAGTGCCTATTTTTTGTGAACAGAAGATGGTGTTCAAAGGAAAGTTAATTTAACTCACTCTTTGAAGTGTAATATTCTTTACATTTAAAGGAATAGTTCACCATATAATGAAAATTCTCATTATTTACTCATTATTGTGTGTGTGTGTGTGTGTGTGTGTGTGTGTCTGTAGAATGGAACTTGATGGTAACCAAAACCTTTTGGTTTCTAACATGCATCAAATCATCATCTTTTGTGTTCCACAGAAGTAAGTCATAGGTTTGGAAAGACATGATGATGCTGTGTAAATGATGACAGAATTGTCATTATTGTGTGAAATATTTCTTTAAATGAGTTCACCATAAACTTAAAATTCTCTTAATGTTTACTCTCCCACATGTAAGACTTTCTTCCATATCATATGACCTTTTTTTTCCATGTATAACTTTCTTCCATTAAACACAAAATATGTTTTGAGGTTGATGATCACATTTTTAATCATATTTCAAAAGGGACAAAAGTACTATAAATGTAGTTCCTTCTACACGCAGGAAATAGATTATGTGACTATGTCGATATGGTTGGCCATGTTCCGAAATTGAAGAAGTTCTCTGAAAATCCCAGTGGTGTTTTTGTGTGTTCAGATTTGTCTTGTGGTCTGTGGTGTGTCTCTACGTTTTCAAACATCAGTTTAGTCTGACTGAATGCGCTTCGAGTTTGAGTTCAGTCTGTGTGTAGGTTGTGGTTGAGAGGATAGAAACTCGTATAGAATGTCAGATTGGCTGAGATTCATCATGACGATTTTACAATGTGCTTCATAATCACAGCTAAAGTGCGCCCCCTGCTGGCACCGGGGAGCGGTGGACTTTTTTGGAGCAACCTTTGATTTTGACCAGATTATGTTTGGTTTTATTCTGTCCAGGAACGACCTACTTAAGCACACACACACACACACACACACACACAACACTGTTTCATGATGTAAAGTGAAAAAAAGCACACTTTGATCTGAATTTGGTCCACTATTTAATCTGAAATTGATGATAAAATAATAATAGAATGTTGAGAAAAATTCTACTTTAATAATGGTGTGGTTGTCAACAATTGTACAGAAAATATATAAATATGGTAAAAAGTGTATAGACTCTGTAATCATAATTTCTGATAGTCAAAACGTTATAGAAACCGACTATGCCACAGAAATATTGGTCATGGATATGTATATACTCTTAAAAATAAAGGTTCCAAAAGAGGGGTTCCACACTGATGCCATAAAAGAAACATTTTAAATTTTCCTCAAAGAACCTGTAAATAAACAGTTCTTAAAACTAACTAACTATATATATATATATGCACACACACACTTTCATGAGAGTAGGAGAATCTATTTTTCCATTCCAAAAATTATATTTTTTACAATTATATAATTATAATTACATTCATTTCCAAAATTACATTTTTCCATAAAATGTGCAATAGCCTGCTTTATGACTCCACAATTTAGAACTGTCTGGGCTTTCTGATACTACTTTGCTTTGTGTAACATGTGGCCCCCAGCAGCACTGCACAGTTTGAATTTAGATTTTTCCTTTTTAGTGTTTTTTTTTTATTGGTTATTTTTTTAGGCTCTTTTTGAAGCACTGTGAAGCACCATTAAATAGCAAAAGCTTTGTAATGATTGTTTAAAATGTCTACTTTTGTGTTCCACAGAAATTACCAGCATACAGTCTGGGAAAGAAATGTTTTCATTTTTAGCTGAACTCTTTCTTTGCCATACACTGATTAGTGAAGGATGGTGTTTAGCAAGGGAAATATTTTTGACTGAACGTAATTACATTTTTTGAAGCTCCACAGCTGAAGCTGGATGAATGTCATCTTATCAAAGGCAACACGTCTTGGGTAAGAGGAATAGTATTTACAGAAATCCAAGTGATTGAAGGTGTGAGAAGTGTTGTATTGCTGTCATTCTCATGCATTACGCATCTTAACTCTGGCTTTTACATTTGTGCACCTAGATTACCTTTCTGATCTAAACATCTCTGCATTTGAACCAACGAGTTAATGAAACTTTATTGTTCTACAAATGTAGGCCTTGAATTTGAAGGAGACATCTGTGGTGCTTTTTTAAAACCCCGAATTGAAACGTTACTCCTGTCATTTTTTCTGGTTGCACTGTTGAAACTGGTACAATGCATGTTTTAGATAGCAAATCAAACCGACAGCATGAAATGTCTCAGCACTTGTCAGCTCACCAGATCCATGTTAACATTAAGGCCTAATAGCTGCGAGATTAGACTTGTACGGTAATTAGTAGGTCAGGAATGTGTTGTATGTGACAGGCAGAAGAAGAGTGTATGACTGGTATAATTGTGCGTCTTTTTGAAAGAGTGCAAAAGATGTACTTCATATCAGCTCGAGCGATGTCAGGTGGTGGGTGGAAGGATCTTGCTCGATGTCTAAAAGCTTTGAGATAACGCCTAATTAGTGGTTACAACATTTAATACATACACTCTATACACAGAGCAGCTGGGGATATTCATGTTTACATACACTTACAAAAACAGCTCAGTTGGTATCAAGAAAAAAATATTTTCTTGTTACAATTCATCTAGTGGTATAGAAATTATATTACTTCAAATCGTGTTTAGAGAGTTCTTTTGAAAGAAACTTCATGTGGTTTATTGGAAGTCCAGTTTTGAGAATTGAATTCATAATCTGTGTTGCCATGTGTATTATTATTATTATGGTGATTATCAGACATTATTGGAACTTTTAGTTCACTTAATAAAACCAATTTACCCGTATTTTTCGGACTATAAGTCGCACCTGAGTATAAGTCGCATCAGTCCAAAATTACGTCATGATGAGGAAAAAAACATATACAGTATAAGTGGCACTGGACTATAAGTCGCATTTATTTAGAACCAAGAGAAAACATTACCGTCTTCAGCCACGAGAGGGCGCTCTATGTCTTCAGTGTCGGCTACAGGAGCACTGAGCAGCCTAGAGCGCCCTCTGGCGGCTGTAGACGGTAATGTTTTCTCTTGGTTCATGTCTCTTAGTTAATTTCTCTTGTTTCATTTCTAATTAATTTTGATAAATAAGTCGCACCTGACTATAAGTTGCAGGACTAGCCAAACTATGAAAAAAAGTGCGACTTATAGTCTGGAAAATATGGTATATATGCACTAAACTGGAAAATATAATGTGATTTCTGAGTTTCAAGGATTTATTTCTTTAAAGAGAGTTACATTTGTATAAAATAAGTTTTGTGGATATATCTGAGATAGGAGACTGAGGAAAAAATAAGTTTATTTATTAAAATATTTTTCTCCTCTCCACCATAGACATGTTTTTCTGTCTATGCCAGTAAAACCTCAAAGCAGTGTCAACTGCTTTCATACTCATAGCTGTTGTTTGGATGTCTAAAAGCTGTTTGAAAATACCCATAATCTGCAACTCTGCAAATTTACCTTTAAATACATTGGTAGAGGCGTTCTACTGCAGCAACTCACTGATAAAGTGCACATCTCTCACAGTACGTGCAAAAGCTTTCAGGAGATGCCAAAATGAAATGCAGCTAACAGCCTGGCCATTTGAGAATAAGTATTTGGCATTTGTCCTTCATAGTCTATATCCCTGTCTGTGGTCTAATGTAATGTTACTTTGAAGCCTTGGATGATAAACAGCCACATTCTGAGTCTTTCTTTACTTTGTCTGCACTTCAGGTCTCTATAAATCTCTAGACTCAAGGTTGTATTCTAAAATTCACCTGGTGAATAATTTTCTCTTCTTATTCTGTTGCACTTTGCTGACATTGATGTTCTCCTTCGTTGTTCAGACATCATGGCAAAGCCTCTATTATGATGAACCAAATGAAATAATTTTTGCAGATTGCATTTTTCAACTGTTTTCCAAATTCCTCTGCCATTGCGGGGAAGTTTTTGGGATGTGAGCCTGTCAGAGAAGATAATGGTGCAGCTGCAGCTTAAACATGCTGAGTGGAGTTGGATCCTCTACAGTGAATGGGTGCCATCAGAATGAGAGTCCAAACAACTGATTAAAACACAAAAAACTCCAATATATCAATTAGCATCTTGTAAAGTGAAAAGCTGCTTATTTGTAAGAAACCAATCCATCATTAAGATGTTTTTAACTCTCTCTCCAGTGAAAAATGTGTTCCTCTGAATCAGGAGAGACATATGCACAGAACAAACCCTGTTTACAAGTGAAAGTTCTAAAATGTATTGCTGGATTTTGATGTCAGAGAACACCAGGGGATAGACATTTTCATTGGAGGAAACATGGTTTATGGACTTAAAGATGGATTTGTTTCTTAAAAACACAGCATTTTACTTCTATGTTAACTGTTGGAGTCCTGTCGATTATTGTGATGTTGTTAGCTGTTTTGACTCACATTCTGATGGCATCCATTCACTAGATGATCCACTGATGAGCAAGTGATGCAATGCTTAATTTATCCAAGTCTGCTGTGATGAAGAAACAAACTCACCTACATCTTGGATGGTCTGAGAGTGAAAATATATTCAGGGGAATAAAACACTAATTACAGTCCAAATAGAACACATTTGCAACAAAGAAAAGCAAATGAATTCAGTTATTGTAAGGAGTCTGCTTTGCTTCTTTCTCATTGTGTAGTAATTATTATTTTGCTTTTGCTGAGCAGTTGAGAAAAGGCTTGAGCCAGTATTTAGTAGAAGAAAACCAAAAGAAGCTTTTTCTTTGAAACAATGCCTTTGAATAAATTAAAGACATCAAGTCAAAACTGTACTTTCAATGCATTTGAAAGATCATCCATATCTAGCTTTTTTTTTGACACTGATTCCAGTTATTCTTCTTTATAACAAGGTCATTCAGACAGATTTTGCATTTAATTGCCGTGCTTCAAATGTCAGTTCCAGTTATGATGAAATTACCTTTTTGAGACTCATTACTAATGCTTAAATTATATTGCTAGCTTAGCCTTCTGCAATTTTTTGTTCTTTGTCTCTGCAGAATCATGATTCAGTGCGTATCAACTGCAAAATATAATATTTGGGTGATTGAGACAGCACATTATTTTGTGATTGATTTAGGGTAGTCTGAGAATATTTACTGAATTGCACAAGTTAGCTCATACTTTGATATCATTTTATATGCAACATTTCGTTTTCTCTTCATCAACATTATGAGTCCATGTTTATTTCTGTTCCATTTTATTTCTCAGTTCACAAATCCATCTACAATTCATACAATAAAACACATGCAACTGAGGAAAAAGAAGGCTTGAAGTAATTGAAAAATCAAATAGACAATAAAAAAATACGAATTATATATATATATATATATATATATATATATATATATATATATGTATATATGTATATGTATATGTGGCCCCATCAGCAATGTACACATTTAACCAGCACAAACCTTTAACAGAAATATGAATATGGTAGAAAAAAAAGTAAATAATAATAAAAATAGTTTATTTATAATGCTTTTTTTCAGATTACTGAAATTATTTTTTAATTAAGTTTGTGAATATTCTTGTGGCTGATTAGGGCCTACACGAATAAAAAGCTTGGAAACCACTGATTTAGAGCAAACTGAGCAAATGCGGTTAAAAGGTCAATCCTTTTCTTAATTGACAAAGGCTTTAAGCACTGTCCCGGTCAACCAAAATGATGCTGTTCCATCCTCCCAAATTTAGTTTGGGTGGTGATTTTCAGAATGTTGTCCCATCCACCCAAATTGTGCGCCCGCGCACACATGGACCAGATAAATGTCTCTTTGTGTGTTTTTGGTTGTAAGGGAAATATATCTTTGTTCAACAGTTAGGTTTTCCGGGGCACCAACTGCGTTTCACAATTGTGTTTGTTGAAGAACGTTTTATAAATAAGGCCCAGTTGGTAAGTGAAAAGGCATCAAATGTCTGTTTTGTTGTTATTTGGTGCCCAAGTGCTCGTCACTTTTTATCTCCACTCCTTTAAGTTAATCTAACTAAATGATTAAAGGTGTGATTTTATTAAGGAAATACTTTAATTATACACAAAATACTTAATCTGAATGGTCAGTTGGACAACTGAGTGTTAAACACGATATCATTGACCATCGTCCATGGTAACACACCACAGTCCTCCTGTAACACTACTTCATGTTAATCTAATTAAGAAAGAACAGCTCAGTGATGCCCTCTTGTGGTTGAAATGTATTAACTACCAACTGAAGAAAAAACGACATTGAAGGGCGTTAGTATTCATTTTAATATATAGTGTAACACATTATACATATATATAAAGTTGTTATAATGTATATATAAATGTTGAAAAATTAACAGTAATATTAATAAATGCTATAGAAATATTGTATATTCCTAGTTCATGTTAACTGTAGTTAAATAATGTTAACTAATGAACCTTATTGCGAAGTGTTACCAAAATGTCAATTTCAGATAGTGTTCGTTTGAGCTATATATTTATTAAGATGTCCTGAAATGAAATGTATCATGGTTTCCAGAAAATATTACTATTTTCAACATGATGATAATAAAAATACACAGATGATCACAGAAATACATTACATTTTATATATGAAAAATGAAAACAGTTATTTTAAATGTAATAATATTTTCACCATATTACTTTTTCTATTTTTAATCGGAAAAATGCTGCCTTAGTGAGCCTAATGTGAGTGTGTGTGTGTGTGTCTATATATATATATATATATATATATATATATATATATATATATATATATATATATATATATATATATATATATATATATATTATTATTATTATTATTTTTTTTTTTTTTTTAAAGCATGAAATGTTAATATCTATGTTAGGCCTATGTTATATAATCAAAGCTATACATTAAAGGTAATTAATTAGCCTGATAACTTGGCATAATTCCAACAGGTTATCTATAAACCTGTCATACATTGTGCAATTTAACAAGAATTTAACAAGAATTATTATTTAAGAAATACTTTAAAAAGAAAAATATTTTGTTTCTTTTTGCTCAGGATTTACAAATAGCTACTTCTTGCGGTAGCATTTCACCTGATAACATATTAATGACTGTCTGGCTGTATATTTTCCCTCAAATCTAAAATTATCACAAAACATAAACTGGCAGGGGGCAAAATAGATTGTAGTATTTGCACAAAGACAGAGAGGACAGTGGCTTTAGTGTTGTCCCTGAACAGCTTTGCGAAAAAGCCATAACCTGTCTTCTATTAGCAGAGATGAGAGAGAGATCCCAGTAAATCGACCAGCAAATCATCTTTCCTCTGGCTGACAAATGCAGCCACATCAGTCTGCCTGAAATGACATGAAACAGAAGTTGAAATATACTCACAAATTTAAAGTTCATAAATAATTGACAATGGACAGTAGTACTAATCTCAACTTTTTCAAAATAAAACATCCCCTTGTGGTTGTGCACAGATATGCAGCTGGCTAAAGAATACACCAGAAGAACTAAAGAGTAGATGAACTAGGTTTTTACATTATATCCCAAAAATATATATGGGTGGTGCTTGCCCATCCAGAAGTTGCTGCCATGATGACATGATGTTGTTGGGGTTGTCAGGCTGTTGCTATTCTGTGTTTATTTTTTTCAATAGTTGTTTACTGGCAAGTCAAAAGAGTCTCTTTGGTTGGCTCTGGTCCCTCCTTTAATGAAATGTATTTTCATGACTTCACACAAAGTCGCCTTTGTTAAGTTAAGGTATAATCTTCACCCTTTGTGTGATCAAATGTGGGTAACCGGCTCAGGTCTTTAACCACCAAGCCACACCACCCCATAATGCTCAGTTCATTCTGTGGGTAAACAGCATTATATCTGCGACATTTGAGTGAGTCTCAGTTTGAGTAATCCCCCAAAATATGGTTAGATCACCACACTTAAAGTCCATATGAAAGAAAGCCTATATAGTGGGAAGTCGTGGCCTAATGGTTAGAGGGTTGGACTCCCAATCGAAGGGTTGTGGGTTCTAGTCTCGGGCCGGACGGAATTGTGGGTGGCGGTAGTGCATGAACAGCTCTCTCTCCACCTTCAATACCACGACTTAGGTGCCCTTGAGCAAGGCATCGAACCCCCAACTGCTCCCCGGGTGCCGCAGCATAAATGGGTGCCCACTGCTGTGTGTGTGTGTGTGTGTGTGTGTGTGTGTGTGTGTGTGTGTGCCTGCGCGCATTTCGGATGGGTTAAATGCAGAGCACAAATTCTGAGTATGGGTCACCATACTTGGCTGAATGTAACTTCACTCACTAAACTGGTTCACAGCTGGAGTTGGAGAAAGTCAAGTGAAAACTGTTCTGTTATCATACATAGGACATGACTTGTGCCGGTATTTGGTAATGCGATATATCACGGTAATGAATATGCACGATATTGTTATCGTGGAGACTTCTAAATACCATGAATAATTATATATTACAAATTATTCAGAATTTGGAATGCATTTTAAGAATACTATTCCTATCAACTGGTCAAAATATGGGTCTTTATAGTTCTTTCGCACTTTAATCTGCTTTATTGTATTTAAATGTTGACTTATTTTTGTTATAATAAAAAAAGTTAATTAACCTGTTATACTGTATTATGTCCAAATACTGTGACTAAATTCCAATACTGTGATAATACTGTTTACCATGATAAAAGCATGAGCAATTAATCGCAACAGGAAAATTTGATACCGGCATATCCCTACATAGGACCAACAATATGCAAAATGATGTATTAAAAAAATGGCTTCTACACCATTGAAACTTAAATTTAGATTGTTCCATGCTCATGGCAGGCAATAATTTACCCCAAAATACACTGCGGTTTGGTGCAAACAATGGTTATTTTTAGTGAACCCATATCCACGTTGGCATCTCTTGCCTAATTTGGCTGGCATGTAGTAAATGACAAATAAATTTACATTAAAAAAACTTTTGATTGGACAGATGGCCTTTGATGTTGACAACAAAAGATATGGAAAGCCTTTTCTCCTCCATTTTAAAAGCCTGTTTATTTTGCTAGTTGGATTTTATTATTTGTATTGGTATTTCTTCCATTCGCCCATATCAGAAGAAAAATGTTTTGGGCCAGTTTCTCTGAAATACTTTAGAAATCCAGTAGGGTAAAGTAATCTTGCTGTTGGTGTTACTGAAGTCCTGGGCAGTGGTAGTGAGTGTAAGAGGGGTCTGCTTTGACATCTTACTTTTTTTATTTAGTCTTGAATGACAATACTATAAGACAATTCATCTACAGACAGCTGTATTCATTGTCCATTCAATTCAGGTTTAATGAAGAATTCTTAATCGATTCTGCCTAGCTTGAGTGTTTTGTATAGCTATACTCAAAGAAACTCAGTTAAAGTCTATAAACTGAACTTTTAGTGAAAATGTATACACTTATACACTGCAAACATGTGCACTTGACCTGTGACGGTAGCAAAATAGGGTGTGCAGTTGTGGTAGGGTGTGCATTTGTGAGGCATGATGCTCAAATTCGCCCCATAGTGGAAACCACATGCAGCAACTGCACAAACACCAAATGCTGAAGGTGCAGGGTCACGTTTTTCAGTCAGAGTAGTTCTCCGTCAGGGATGAACAGAAAGCTTTGGCTGTTAGGCTGACTGACTGAGAGATGCCTCTTCTGCTGCTGTGTGTTGTTCTCCAGGCTTTGTCCTTGTCTCAAGGTAAAATGGTTCTGGTGTATGGTTTGTGTAGGCAGACTTGGTCTTTCATCTAGACAGCTTGAGTTCAACTGCGATTAAATAATTTGGCATTCAATATTCTGGCATTTTCAAAAGCATATTCTAACATTTACTAAAGGACCTAGCGGTTTCTTTATTAAGTTGATTATACTTGAGCAGAGAGGTTGCAGAATTCTCAAAGGGTATTGCACAATCTGTCTAACTAGCTCTTGAGAGACTATCACTATCATAGATGGAAAATCAAATGTGCGCTTTCAACAAAAGACTTGGTGTACGACACGCTTTGTGGTTGAAACAAAGCTCAGTTTAACTAATGCAGAACAATGGAATCTGAAGGCTTTTAAAAAAGTGACAAAAGAAAGTTCTGCGTTTGCCTTGGCTTGGTAACATCGCTTTTCTTAAGAGTTTGAGCAAAGTGCAACCAGAGATTCGCTTATGGACTTCAATGCACTGACACACAGGTAAATAATAAGCTGAACTTCACAGGTGATTGAATGAAGAAAGATAACTTTGTATGTCAATTGCATATTATGGCTAAAAATAAAAATAAAAACAGCAAAACACATCAACGAATTTTCCTAATAGCCATTTTTAGACTACATTGAGTTTTCTTTGACAGTGTAAAACAAGCTGCGGATGTTTTTAACATGACAAGTAGACATTTCAAATGCTCTACATTTATAGAAAAAAATTCAATAATAGAATACGTTTTTTTCCAATGTTCAGCTTTAAAGAATTCTTGGATCTTGACAGAAATAGAGCACAGAAAATGTATTTTGTTGAATAAGACTGTAATTCTCGCAAATTAATGTTATGTTTCGTTGTAATACAGCAAATCTACTGCTATAGAGAATATTAAAATATATTTATAAAACTAAAAACTTAATTTGTTATTGTCATTTTATATGCTTAATTCACAGAAATTGCAATCATTATTAAAATGTTGAAAGGTTACACTGAAATAAATAATAATAATTATGTTTTACATTTAAAAGTATTTGGCACGTGTAAAGCGATATCATTTCATACGTTTATTTAATTCTGTGTCAGTTTTCAAAATTCTGTACCAAAGCAGACATAGACATCATGCCATTTTTGTAAATTAAATAAAATTAAATATATAAATGTTTATATTCTCTGAGAATGTCTGAAGAGAGTACGAATATAGTGGTTGGTCACAAATGCAATTATCAATTATCTGAATGA
The DNA here is from genome assembly GCF_003368295.1 of Carassius auratus. Lineage (NCBI taxonomy): Eukaryota > Metazoa > Chordata > Actinopteri > Cypriniformes > Cyprinidae > Carassius > Carassius auratus. The sequence continues at coordinate 22,728,159 of NC_039283.1, forward strand.
ATTTCATACTGTGACTTTTTTTAAAGTGCGCTTTAATGAGCAAGCTGAGTGTTGGCTCTGAGTGAGGCAGATGGAGAAACTCATTTAGAGGACCACGCTGTGTTAAAATACAAGATCTGCAGCCCTTTTGTCTAGTTTGCGTTAACACAGCAGGTTTTCAAGAAATAGTCCTATAGTTATAAATAACTACGACTTTGCTATATGTTATTATTAGATAACTTGTGTGTATTTCATCTTGCTGTCTAATTCATATTGTATAAAACTCTCAATTAAGATTTATCTACGGTTTCTTTAAACCACAGGCTTCAAACCTATTCCATGTTTTAACTTTTCTTGTTCAATACAGAGTTAACTTTGTAAGCCAACACAAGCATTACCAAAGTTGTGCAGAACATCATTTTTTGTTGTTTTAATGTTAAGGTCAGGCAGCTCTTTTTATGAATCTCGTTCAACAGTGTCTCATTTCTGTTGTCTTTGATGAATATCGTGTTTGCAGACAGTGAAGTTGTTTATTTAAGTGCTCTGCTATACTTTTACGCTTTAGACTAAAGTGACAGTTTTCCTTCTGGCTTCAGGCAACAAGTTCTCAACAAAACTTATGGTGCTCGTCTTTTCTTCTTCAGGGTTCAATGGAACAGATGACCGAACTTCCAAGAGTGTGAAAAAGCATGCTGAATCAGACAAACAGAGTAAGTTGAAGGATTACACTACTCTAAGAAAACTCATGCCTTTCCTTTGAAAGTATATTGTTTACATCTGCATCTTTGTCTAGAGCAGCTAGCAGCAATCTCACAATGATCAAAAAGCTTGCTTTTTTAAAAAAGGCCTGCAAGATCAAGCAGTTAATCAGGTTGAACAATATGCATGAGAACAGTGTTTGCGGTAGCTTGCTGAGACCAAACTCATCATAAAAGAGAACAGAGTAAAGACATCAGCAAGGCCACTGCAAGATTGCACAGAACCGTGAGAGCGGTCTACGTCCCCAGAGACAACCGCTTCATTTTATTGCACACTAGAATTCATTTTAAAATCATTAAGCACTCTTTATATGTGAACTAATGAGGCAGTAAATGCTGTACACAATCACACAGACATCATATATGAAGAAGGTAAAGAATAGCTGGAGTCAGACGGAAAAGTGCTTGCGCTCATTTGGGAGAGTCTCCCGACCGTAACAGTTAGGCACAGCTGCATAATTTTGAATAAATATAATTACTGATTTATTTTAATTACATTTAAATTGTTTATATTAAAATATTAACACAATTTTGAGCTTTTTACAGCATTATAGGAAGATGCTTAAATAGTCTCAATCCATTTTCTGAATTTGTACAAACGTTGCTGTGTTCATGGCATTCATCAACCCTGTTATTTAAGTTATTGGGAAAAAAAAAGATCAAACTAATATTTTTCTTCAACTTATTGAAAATGTAATTTACAAACCAACATTTGCTTCCAAAGTAGTAAGCCCTATTGATATTTTAATATTTAATTTTTTTAATATATATATATATATATATATATATATATACACATATATATATATATACACATATATATATGTGTGTGTGGGTTTGTGTGTGTGTGTGAAATGACACAAATATGGGTTTAATATTTATAAAAATGCTAGATTGTTAACAGGGTTGTAAAAAAAAAAAAATCTATGTTATAATATTTAATATGACCTCATGAGGATGACGATCAAAATTTTCATCAGATTAAGCAGCTTCTTCCATTATAGTATTATACACCGTTCCATGTTTCTTCACTTAGTTCACAATCAAATCGAATGTCTGGGATCTGTAAAATCTTTTTATGTTTTTGAAAGAAGTATTTTATGCTAAACATAAAAAAACAGAGTAAAAACCATAATACTGCTTTTTTATTTTAATATTCTATCAAATGTGATTTACTGCAGTGATGGCGAATTAACCTATACTTCAGTGTCACATGATCCTTCTTTAAAATCAATCTAATATTCTGATTTGGTGCTCAAGGAACATTTTTTTATTATTATCAATGTTGAAGACAGTTTGTGGAAACCTTGATACAATTTTTTTTTTCAGAAATTGAACAGAAAGTTCAAGGGAACTGCATGTATTTGGAACTTTTATTTTTGTAACGATTTTGTCTAAACTGTCTCTTTTGATCAAATGAAAGCATCCTTTCTAAATTGAAGTATTAATTTCTTTAAAACCCCAAACTTTTGAACGATAGTGTTTTCCACCAACCACCACTACCACAGTGGAACATCAGACCAGTGACCTCTGACCCTGTTAAGAACTAACCCCAAAGCAAGACCCTCAGAATGAGTCACAATTCCACAGTCGATATACACAGACACAATCTGCATCCTGTAGTCATAAATCAGGAGAACTTCATGAGCTCAAACCACACTGCGGAGGCAATATCATAAACTTTCGAAAAAAAAAAGTTCTTTCCCCAGTGTCCTCCATGCTATACTATGACATTTCCACAGGAAGTGACTCACGGGATGTGGCTGTGCTGCAGTGTACTGCTACAACGTTTTGCAACACAAAACAATGCCCCACAGATTAGATATTCACGTCGCTGTTTGGGTATAAATAAAAGTCTAGCGTCTGATGTACTAGAAATACACACTGAGAACAGAATCAACACTCAGATAAGATCAGCGCCAGGATGCGATGTTGGAAAATATTCTGACTCATGCAGCGTGCTGTAAAGACAAAAAAGTGAATACATTCATGAAGATGACAGTGATTCAATGAAATCAATTTTGTGTGTGTGTGTGTTTTTCTGAAATAGTTGAGCTCTCCACACTAAGCCTGTCCGAGGGCTGTTTTGGTGTGCCTAGGACTCTTTACAAGAACACTACGGTCCATGTGACCCTCAACCTTTTGGATGATCAGGAAAAGAAAGAGCTTGCTCTCCAAATCTGTGAACGTTTTAGTTGTGGCGGTGTTTATGAGCACGGCATGTCTGCAACAGTGCACAATGGCACTTGTCTTGCAGACTGCATCCTGAGAGACTCAAAACTGCACAACTGCACTACAGCCGCAAAAGGCGACTGCAGGAATGCAACTCAAGTTATCTGCGGTGAGTCATCTCAGATCTTCTCAGAAATCTTTTGATAAGTGTTCTACTTTTGTTTCATTGCTGTAATTGTGCTTTGTCTGGGCTGACCACTGTCCTCCAGAGCACCAGGCTGTCCGATTGGTTGGAGGAAGTGATCGCTGTGCCGGTCGGGTGGAGCTGCTGCATTCTGGGAAGTGGGGAACAGTGTGTGATGATGATTTTGGCAATTTTAGTCAACGTTTAATATGTGCCCAGCTGAGATGTGGCAGCCCAATACGAGAGGGCTTTTTTGGACCTGGAACAGGTCCCATCCACATCACCCAAATGAAATGCAATGGCTCCGAGAGCAGCTTATGGGAGTGCGACTCAAGCAAAACCACTGCAAGCAATTATTGTGGACATAAGGAAGATGCTGGCGTTGTGTGTTCAGGTACTATACACATTCTGTACACTTAATGGGAAAGTGCTAAATAACATAAATCTCCACTATTTTCTACACAAGGAAAAAAGAACCAAAATAAATGTTTTTTTATATTTCACAGTATTTTCAACTGGAATTTGGTTGTTTCACAGTATTTTCAAGGGGAGAATATATAGAGTTGGGAATTTTTACTCATCAGGAATTGAGTGGATGGTTAAAAGGTTGACGTTACATACTAGATTGGAGAATACAAGTTTATTTAAACAATATTGAATAGCCTTTTGTCAATTTATTGATATTATCCAAGCAGTCCACAAGTCCAAAGCCTACAAAGGCATTTTTGGGAGCAATTTATTTTAAAGTGCTCTTGTTAGATGTTACATGTATTTATAATAGTAATTACAGTAAATTATGCATAATTATATGCAACTTAATCTAAACCAAATCCATAACCACAATGTGGTTAATCAACATTACTTAGTACTTAATTGTATAATTACACTGTTACAAGAACCCTTTAAAATAAAGTGTAACCCATTTTTGTTTGGAATAACATATTGTACACTGCAGTGGTACCATGGTGAATCAATGAATAAGACCAGGGCACGTGATATGATGGTAAATGAGGGCAGTTTCAACTTTATGTTGACTTCAGCATCATAACATTTGATTTTTAGACACCAACTTTTTGTGCCAAATGCATTAATTAGCAACCCAGTTTTTCGTATTTATTTGAGGTCGTAGTACGTGACCTCTTGAGGGGGAATGTTACCATAATTCCACTCAAATGCAGGCCAGGTTTACCTTTTTAGGGTGGTGTGAGAGAAGTCAGTTGGTCTAAATAAATAAGACCAATTTAAAGCAGGCTTCCCACAGCATTTCTGAAATGTCAAACCATGCATATAAAAGCTTTAGCTTGTTAGTGTCATGTCATGAAATCCAGACGGACAAGTCTTGGTTATTTGTACTCTTTTGATATATCCAATGGATTAAATGTCTTTCAAACAGAAAGTGCGGAGAAACCAATCACACAGACAACCGGGCTGAACTTGACAACACTGGTGCCAGGTGATGCTTCAGTTCCGTCCGTTAAAAAAGAAAAATAGCACCAGTAACAGTGACACAATCTGTTAATATAAACCTCTCTGTTTATTTTAGTGTCAACTGCAGTGGCAGCTACAGACAGCAACAGTGGCATTTCAGCAGCAGCGATTGGCTGCATCATCTTATCTATTGCTCTGCTTATGGTTATTATTTTAAATGCCGCAGCCTATGTGCATTTCAAAAGAGCAAAGGGCAAGTATACGCACGTTTTACATTTAAAAGCACTTCTCACTCATATCTTCTGAAACGTTGGAAACAGTGGCATCGAAATGTTGTAACAGGGTGTTAAAAAGTAAACACCATTCACAGCGGCACTGGAAAATAAATAACACACGTTTTCTTAGAACTAAATGAAATGGAACCGAGGAAATAGAGCTGAGCTACAACAAACAGACTCTCAGTTATTTTTATCATTGTCTAACTCTGAGAGCACCTCTGTGTACAACACTGTAGTTTTACTGTATTGGTTTAAACTTCAAAGGCGTTCACTGACTACTTGGCCGGTTTCTTTGTGCACTCAGTGTATTCCATACAAACAACAAGAAAAAGAATCTGAAGAGTGTCGAACATTTTGTGAACTATTAACTCGTTCTTTTGATAATAGCTAATACAACAAAACAAAAGCTTAAGGCAGCGGCTTAGTGCTGCATGAGGAAGTTTAAACCATTTGTTTTCATCCTCTTTGCCAACAGAATGTGTGATTTACCAACATCAAACTAACTCTCACTCAAGCCTGGAGTCCCAGTCCAATGTACAGATGGGAAACCACAACACACCAACCACGGGGCAGCAGTACGGTTTGTATTGCTATTATTATTATATTTATTTTTATGTCCTCATAACTGATTATAAATTTTTTGTATTTAGTAGATGTTGTAAATATTATTATCAATAGTATTATTATGCGTAATTCTAATATCAGTTACTACTATTATTATATGAAATCATTTTTTGATTTCTTTAAACTCTGTAAGTGATCCCATTTTAATAAACTGTCTGCAATTATACATAAAATGCTAAAAAGTGTGCCTTGTCTAACTTTTGTCTCGAATATGATTGTTTGATTTCTGTAGTGGTCAAACTTTAAAACGAGTGCATCTTGTTTCCTCAGAAAGTCTTGGCCCGAGGATGAGCTCAAAATATGGCAGCAAATTCAGCACGAGAACAAATCCACCCACACATGACTCCGACAGTTCTACTGATTCAGACTGTGAATATCACGACAACAATCGACCGCAAAGACTGCATCTAAAAAACTCAAGTATGCTGGCCTTAGCAGACAACACATCTACTGCAAATGACCACAAATATCAGCTGAAAATGTATATAATCAGTCCTTATTTAAAACTACACACATTAAAGAAAGGGTCACACAGAATCAGCTTTATTGCATTAGTCATTTTTTACCTAAATTAGTGTCTGTGAGGGTTCGTGGGGTTCTTTAGTTCACATTAAAAATTACATATACAATAAAAAACAGTAATATTACAAAATGTTATTACAATTTAAAATAACTGTTTTCTATTTTAATATATTTTCCCATTCTTGATGCTGATTTGCTGCTCAATAAATATTTCTTATTATTATCAGTGTTGAAAACTTTTGTGCTACTTTTATGGAATTTTTATGGAAACTTTTTTAATAACGTAAAAGTTTTTACTGTCAATTTGTATCAGTTTTACACATCCTTACTGAATAAAAAACTGATACAAATAAAAATCTAACTAATTTGGTAGTTTCTCTGTTTTAGCATTGTGGACATACAGTAACACATATTCTTGTTAAAGAATTCAAGGATCTGCATTAAATGATAAACAATGACTTGTTTGGAGCCACATTTAATATGTATGAATTCTTCTTTGCTCTGTCTGTCAGGAGATGTGAAAGACGTAGTCAGTGCATCCTCTGGAGAAAAATGTGTGCACAATGTGGAAATTAACATGGATACCATCCAAAAGTTAGGTATGCACAAAATAAATCATAATCACATTCATGTTATTGATCTCTTACCACCTCCGTTATTTTATTTCTTTGGTAAACCCCCATTGACATTACTGTCTTTTGGTGGTCCTGACGCTTACAGGCAAGGTACACAGATTTCACGGGATACTATTTCTTCAACCTTTGATAATGAAATAAAATGGAAATGTGATCACTGATCTATAATAGAAATATGTGACCCTGGACCACTAAAACCAGTCTGAAGTCGCTGGGGTTATTTGTATCAATAGCCAAAAATACATTGTATAGGTCAAAATTATTAAGTTTTCTTCTATCCCAAACATCATTCGGACAAGTAAAGATCATGTTCTAAGAAGATATTTTCTTATAGTCAGGTGCGACTTATTTATTAAATTTAATTTGACATGAACTGAGAGAAATGAACCAAGAGAAAACATTACCGTTTCCAGCCGCGAGAGGGCGCTCAATGCTGCTCAGTGCTCCTGTAGTCTATACTGAAGACATAGAGCGCCCTCTCGCGGCTGTAGACGGTAATGTTTTCTAAATAAATGCGACTTATCGTCCAATGCTACTTATATGTTTTTTTCCTCATCATGACATATTCTTGGACTGATGCGACTTATAGTCCGAAAAATACGGTTTACATTTTTCTTTCCCCTATAAACAGCAGTAGATATGAATGATACAAGCAGTACTTCTTCTGGAGAGTTCTATCAAAACACAAAGACCGACATGAGCGACACTCTTCAGCCACGTAAGCACAAATAAATCATATATAATATAATATTAATGAAATATTATGAATATTTGGTAACACTTTACAGTAAGGTCCCATTAGTTACCGGTAATTAATGCACTACATTAAACAATACTTTTTTACAGTATTTATTCTTCTGTTTTAATAATTAAGACAGATTCAGCTGTTCATAAACTGAGATAAGTTTGTTCTCTCAGGCCCATAAAATAATAGTAACAGATACATCTTTTGATTAATTTTTTTTTTCAATAAATATTGACATTAACATTAAGAATAATACATGCTTTAATTGATTTTTTATTGTTAGTTCATGTAAACTAATTTAGTTAACTAATGTTAGGAACCTTATTGTAAAGTTGTACCGAATACTTTTATTATTAATTTGAATATTCATTTTTCCCTTATAAAGCTGAGGAAACACCAGCACTTCAAGAAACGTTACCATTGACACGCTTGTCTTATGGTGACCATCACTTACCTGGAACTGACAATAAAGGTAAAGCACTGGTTTAACAGTGAAACGTCAGTTTTTGAATATAATTTTTAATTCTCGATTTATGCACAATCTTTTGACTCTAGGAATAGATATGAATGATTCAAGCAGTACATCTTCTGGCGAGTTCTATCAAAACACAGAGACCAACACAGACAACAATTTCACATCACGTATGTAAAAATAGGTCATACGGTTAATTTAATTTATCTAATCCAGAGAGAAAACGTCTAGGTGTATCCACTAATATATATGTTTTTTTTTTCGTAATGAAGGTGAGGAAAGACCATCATTGCATGAAAAGTCACCATTTGCACCCTTGTCTTATGGTGACCATCACTTTCCAAACACTGACACTCAAGGTAAAGTTCTCATTTAATACTCTTGATGAAATCCCAGATTGTAAAGATTTCTTCCACCCTTAAGATTAAACATTATTTTGTATTGAATTATGAATCCTCTTTTGTCGTCTGCGGTAGATGTGAATGATTTAGACAGTACATCTTCTGGCGAGTGCTATCAAAACACAGAGATCAACATGGACAACGATCTCCAGTGTGGTAGGTTCACATTAATCATTTAATACTGAAGCTTGAAGGGTATTTTAACTGAACCTTCTGAGGATTCATTCAGTCAGCTAAACCTCGTGTATCTGTTTTCTCTAGAAGACGAGGAAAGTCCATCACTTCCTCAGAAGTCACTAAAGACACCCCACAGTGCTCAGATGTCAGGAAACACTGCTGGTTACAGCGGCTCTCCTGTACCTGTCACCCACAGTCAAGGTACCTATTTGATTTAACAATGTGATAACATTGACAGCAGTGTATTTGATAGGGATGTGTGAATTCTTCTCTGCTTGGCAGATGGGAATGATTCAGACAGTACATCATCAGAAGAATGTTATCAGAACACAGAGATGGATGAAAACGCCTATCATCATTATGGTATGAATGAAACATTCAGTATAAAAGTCATTTTATGGTCCATATTTCTAATTTAATACAAATATTTTTATTATAATGATATTACCAGAACAATTTGAGAAGATTCATTTAAAATTAAATATAAAACAAGTTTTATTAGTAACATATGGTGCAGAATCTTTAATGTTGCTTTGTCGTAACATTTCTTTGTTTTAAAAACAATTTATTTTCATTATTTGCAGGTTTAAATTACATTACTGCAATACTAAACGTTTGACTTAAGACTTTTTAAAATATAACTTTTATGCTGCATTACTATTATTATGCACATACATCACCACATGTTGTTTCGGAGGGTTTCAAGAAAAGTAAATGCTCTCATCCAAAAAACTCCAGCATATTAATTTGCCAGACTCTACTGAAACTTCAAACCGGACTGGGATCTATAGTCAAATAGAGCTAAAAAAAAAAAAAAGAAAAAAAAAGAGCTTTATGCAGAAAATACTCAAAAGCGTATAAAAGTACCCCATGTGTACAGTGAAGTATACTGCTGTGTCTTTATTGTTGTTGGTGTATTTTTCTGCCGGAGGTAATGGACATCTTGTTTAGATACATGGCATCATGGATTCAAAAAAATAACAACATATACACAAATTAAAAACTAACTGTTCATGCTATAATCTTCTTATGGTCCAAGGTTGGATCTTGCTACAGGACAGTGATCCAAAAAGAAACATCAAAATAAAAAAAAAAAGGGTCACTAAGCACAAAACAAATATTCTGCCATGTTAATCAAATTTAACTGAACTCGAGCAGTTCTGCAAAGACGAGTGGGCAAATATTGATGTGCAAAGTTAGTAGAGACCGCTTAATTACAAGGAAATGTCTCAAAATATGTAACTAAAATTTGTTTTATTTTTGGAAGGTGAGGAAAGCCCATCACTTCCTGAGATGTCTTTTCAGAATCCCCACATTGCACAGATGACAGAAGGTACAGACGGTTACGGAGACCATCATGAAGCTAGAAACCTCAGTCAAGGTACCTCTTGTACTCAACCATGTGACAGTATGTCTCCGCTCAGAGAACTTCCTTTCTGAATTCCCCCAACTCCTTTGAACCTGGGTCTTTTGTTTACCCTACATGAACCTTAAAGCAAGAAGAATTAGTGTCCAATAAAAAAAAAATCTATATATTTTTTATATTTTTATTATATATATATATATATATATATGTATATATATATATATAGTCCTTTTTTTATTTTTTTATTCTAGAAACAGATAACCGTAGCACAGCATCAGAGGCATCTTACGTTAATGTACCACCTAAAAAAGAGAGCGAGGACAATTATGCTGCATCTTCAGAGAGCGACTATGATGAACCTGAAGCCTGGTGAAATCAACATGATGACTGCAAGAGATTTTTCTCAGCAGGTAAAATATTAAAACCTTCAAAAACACACAAAACATCATTCGTTTAATTCTTCTTTCTCTTTATATAATGGACAATGATGTGCATTTATCACTTAGGACAGATGATTCACAACAACACTTCCCTGAAAACCATGGAATGTAACACAAGTCAGCCCCACAAACTGCACAAAGCAAAATCTGAAAATGGCCAGCATTCTCTTTTGTGAGGAGAGAGCATGCAACACTTGCTTGTGGACACAGATAAGATTTCCGAGGAGAACTGCTGCAGACTTGTGTTCATTCTTTGTGTTTGCCACAAACCCACTTTAGCTGCTGTTGCTCCCTCAGGTCTGATAGTATCAGGGTCGAGTGCCAGCTACACCCATTTTCCTTCTTAGTTTGGCTTTTAGTTTGTGATATTCTGGCATGTTATTCCTAAAGAAGGGGACAGAAGAGAAGCTTTTGAGGATTTGAATATATTTCTGTACTTGTAGTTCACAGATGTCCAGTTCAACACAGAGCGCTCCTTCACACAGTTGGCTCACTGCTTTGGTTTTATCGTTGAACTATTATCACCAACTGCAAACCTATTTTTTTCCCATATACTTACAAACCCTTCTGTAGAACAATTTGTAAAAACTATTATCTTGTATGTGGGTCTGCTTCTCTCAGAATGTCAAATTGGAGCTTGATGTTTTGGATGAGCAAACATATAAGTCCTCTGGTTACCATGGACTCATTCCACCATAAGATTAAAAAAACATGTATCATATATGAAAATAATAATAAATACTGTATATATCTTGCACAGAACATGGAAGTATTTTTTCCCACATTAATGAAGTACATTTCTGCCCTATTTTCAGGACAAAATAGGAAGCAGATTTCTAGGATTTATTATTTTATTTATTTTTACAACAATGAGACTGAATTTTAATACAAGAGCCATTAGTATGAAAACTCAATGCAAGTAAGAAAGCTCTAAGGTCCTGTGGTTACCATAAAAGTTTTGTCCAGGTCCCATTTCACCCCACAAACATAATAATAATAATAATATGAAAATTATAAGAGTAACAATAATAAAAATACATTATATATATGGTAGCACTTTATTTTACAGTCCTGTTCCTCATGTACATACTATGTACTTATTATAGTAATTACAATAACTATGTAATAACTAGGTACTAACCCTGAACCTACCCCTAAACCTAACCCCACCCCATGTAGTTACCTTGTATTACCAGAACTTTCTTAGATAAATATACTGTAAGTACACTATAAGTACATGTTAGTACACGTACTGTAAAATAAAGTGCAACCATATATATATATATATATATATATATATATATATATATATATATATATATATATATATATATATATATGGACAAAAATGTAAACATATTTTATGGACCATCTTTATTTATGTTTGTAGGGCTTCTTTTATTTGTACTATTTTTTTTCTCCAAAACAATACATCTGGATCTTAAGTGCAAGAAACATCCATTTGAAGAACTAATGAACACACGGTTCAAAACAGGCTTTAAAGAGTTCATTTTTTAAAACTATCTGAATGTCCTTGGAGTCTTTAAATCTTTAGCAGACAGTCTGCATCTATAGTAAGTGGTTAGAAACTACTGATATGGACTGTCCACCTTTATTTTTTTTTAAGAAATAATATTTCTAAAGTATAAAAGTTTCTTTCCATGCTATTCTATCTTTAAACTGCAGCAAGTAATATAAGCAATAAATGCAGCTAAAAACCTGAACAGATGGTTTCTTGATGAGCTGATTAATAACCGGTTTAAAAGGGGATGATTCAAGTTCAAGTTTCTAAAGCTAAATTGACAAATTCCAAACACATTCTCTGTTTGAGCATGCAGCAAAGTGCATCATGGCCTAAACATGGAAGAAGACAACATAAAAGACATGGTGCAAATGATTCACTGTCTGTTTGATGCTAAAGTTAAGTGAGACGCTGCAGGATACATAATAAGGAAATGACGCAGTCCAGAGGAAAAAAGGGTTCGCATTAAAAAGCTTGCTGCTTGTGTTGTTGAACACTTGTCCAAAAATTTCCTTATCAGCATGTACAAATTTAATAAAGCTTATCTGTAAGAAAGCATCATGAAAACTAAAAGACATCATTAACTGAACCTGTTGATGCTGTGCAAAGACAGCCTGCTTGAGGCGGTCTAAAAATATCTGAATTGATAATAAATGAAACTGCTTCACAGTGGGATACATGAATCAATGCTGCCCTCTCCTGATCAAATTATGTACTCTCCTGATGCGTGTGCTAATACCTTACCTGAAAAATAAAGTCACAGGAAGAGTCCCACTCGTGATTCTCAAACTTAATTACACTGAAATCGCAAGACGTGCATCTTAAATGGTTGCAGGCCCTTCAAGAACAAGACACAGTCAGAGTAAATGTACACATCTAAGTGAATCTATCATGACTGTTAATTTTGTGGTCATTAAAATATGCATGTGGCCTTCAAACCCAGGCAAGATCGATTCTAAATTAGTTTTCATCTTTGAGAAACGCTGGTTCCAACACCGTGAGGTACAGAGCTTCCACCAAGAAACACTGGAAAGCATCTTTTTGCGGAAAAAGTGACAGCGTTTCATTAAAGGCTCAATTTCTCCTGTAAAACTTCTAAAGGCATATTTGGGTGTTTTAATGCAAACTAAAAACTTCTTGGACATTGTTTGAGAACAGGTTTTGTCCAGTTATTTGACTTGCATGAGTGCTGATGGGTTGATAATCCTTATCCAGTATTTTTTGCAGCATAGCGTCAATATCATCACTGTCATGTTGTTTTCTGGAAACAGTGGAAGTCGAAATGTCACGACTTTGTTTAGACAGAATCTGGATTTGTTACGATCTTGGAGACGATGTATACATTATAACAACGTGAGGTTGCTTTATTAGCCTCATTGTAAATCTTTTTTAGGATGTTAATCAGGCTGTTAACATACATTATTTGTACATCTACAACGCATCAACAGCGTTAAGCAATGATTGTATGCTTAAAGGTTGTTTCATAACCGTAGTCTTATGTAAATTAGTTGGCTACGTTAGCTTGGGTGCTAATCTCGCTACTACCTTGACTGTTTCTTGTCCTCCGGGTTAGCACATTTTTGGTTCGTTTGTTTAAAGGCGCAAGTTGATTGTTTGGATGCAGACTTGCTGCTACAAAACTTTGATTCGACTTCATCAAGTAAATCATCCAAATCATCCGCCATGATTATCCGGTGGAGAACGCTACGTTTGTTACCATAGAGACGTGTGAATCATTTCTTTGCAGTCTGCTCAGAAATGAACGATATAACTAGTCGAATTTTTTTTTAAAAAAAGCTATTTTATTTCCCTATGTTAAATATAATATCACCGTGATCTGGAAACTGGCCTAACACTTCCGGTTCGCGTACGTTTCTGAACAGAAAAGATTCGTTGTCGGCAGGATTCGAACCTGCGCGGGGAGACCCCAATGGATTTCTAGTCCATCGCCTTAACCACTCTATATCAAAACATATTTCCACAAATAGGTTTTATTCCAAAAGCTCAAATATGACATGCATTCTCTATAGTAATTGTTTTAGTGTCACAAGCTTTCAGTACACAGAGACAGCAACAACACTAAGACAATTCAAATAACACAAGAATAAAAATACACATATGTGAATATAAATAAAAAAACTGAAAAACAAATTGAAATATAAAATATATTGTATGTACAGTTGTGATATAGATATAATAGGAATGGAATAGAATGAGATGTAGGGATGTACTAGGATATGGGGTGGTAACAAATAAAATATAAGGTTATTGCACATATTTTTATTGCACGATGGGGGGGGGGGGGACTTTTAACTGTTCATTAGGCAGATTTTCTTAGGCAGATTTTCTTTACTGACGAGATGTGCATGAAAATCACATGTGATTTATAGTGCATCCCTAGTGTAGAGGGAGAAGAGCAGTGGATCCAGCAAGGGTCTGCAGTCATTATGTCCTGTTATCTTGGGTTTCTTTGGGCCAGGGATGATGGTGGAGCATTTGAAGCAGCCAGGGACTATGGACAGTTCCAGTGATCTGTTGAAGATCTGTGAAACAATAATAATATTTAAGAATATATATATATAAATAAAAAAAACATGAAAATAACTCAAATTACATATATGTTTGCTACCCAATAGGTTTATTCTAAAAGATTGTTATCCAGCATAATTTATTTAATAGAAAATAATATCAATAGGAAATAATCATACATGTTTATATATATATATATATATATATATATATATATAATCTTAACTATCACAAATAGTTTATTAAGAATAGAAATATATACAGTAAAATTAAGCAAATATACATATTTAAATTTAAAAAACTATAATAACTATACTACTAATAATTACTTATATAATTATAATAAACTTTTAAAATCTGACCTTTATAAAAGAAGAAGTATGCAAAAACACATTTAAATAATAACTTAATAATAATATAAACTTTCACCAATATTTAATTTACAAAAGCTTAAATCGAACATTTTATTATTTTTATAAGACATAAATACAAATTTAAAGAACTATACTACTGTTAATATAATACTTACAATAATACATGCTGCAATATGAAAGGCCACCTCGATTTATATAACAATCTTGCCCAAACATAGCATATTATATAACGTTACATATGTTAAATCACAGATTAATAAACATATTTAGAAAAAAGAGTTAACGTCACGTAGTACTTCGCTTTCATGTTATGTGTTTTATTGTACTTACCTCCACGTTATCTGAAAACATCAAACTGAATAAAAATATGCTCCGTGTTTAAATAATAATGAATTCGCCTTAAAATTAATAAACTAATCATTCGCGCGCTTCCGCTTTTTTGACTGTAATCATGTGGTTTCGCACGTGACTATGTTTCGGCCAATGGCTGTATTGCTCCGCTCGACCAATGGCTGTTTTGCCCCGTTCGGACCTGTTAGGAGATGGTTAGGAGTTGTTAGGACATAGACCACGTGATGTTCGTACTTGTGTTAGGAATTAGTTCGGAAGTGTTAGGACTTATTCAAAATGTGTTAGGAAGTGTTAGGAAGTGTTCAGCAGTCCGATCGCCGGAAGGTACGGCCACGACAAGTCATGTACATGGCAACGAAAGCTATTTTATTTCCCTATGTTAAATATAATATCACCGTGATCTGGAAACTGGCCTAACACTTCCGGTTCGCGTACGTTTCTGAACAGAAAAGATTCGTTGTCGGCAG